>NW_024412419.1:5816454-5882222 GCF_014898765.1 Herpailurus yagouaroundi
AAGGCTCAATTCAAGGAGCTATGGTTATGGTCAAGGCCCAACATACAACCCACAGCTGGCATCCACCTGCAATGTATGTTCACACACAACAGAACAAGACCCTTCATCTGGGCGAGAATATTCCTCGAGATCACAGTGGGATGCTGTATTTACTCGTAAGTTTCAAATGACACATTTCAGAGGGGGAAAGAAAAGACATCATCTATTATCTGTTTTTAAAATTCTATTACGTTAAGGGTAAAAAGAGGAGGCAGGGCGATGTAAAAGAGGGTAACTGTATGCAAATGATGCTATGATTATGTGCATAATCATCTTCTCAGAGCTCATTACTCAGGATTTCCAGTCTATCTCTGCTCTGTGATTGTTATGCGTCAGGATCCAGTGCAGGAAACGGAAATGAATCCACGTATTTGTAACACGAAAAAGATTGAATGTAAGAAACTAGGTGCTTACAAAATCCTTGAACAGACCAGAGGAATGTGCGTGAGAGAGCCAGCCTCCGATGAATGCTTGGCTCCTCCACAGTTAAGATCCAGAAGAGCGGAGGCTGCTGGCACTTCCCAAATCTGACACATGTACTTTTGATGCTCGAGGACAGCTCTCGTCCACGACTCCAGCTGCTGAGCCTTCTCGCATCCCCAAGCAGACGAGGAGAACAGAGAGGCAGCTCATAGTGTGTGACGCGGAAAAGAATTGCCACAGCGTGCAGAAGGCAGGTTTAGGCTCAGACTATCCTTGTGCAAGTCTGTTAACATCTGTGAATTTCGGTTTTTACACCGGCAAGACAGAATCAGTACGACTGCTCTCGTCAGGTCGCTGGAAGTAACTGGAGACAACGCATACAATGAACTAGTCGAGTGCCTGGAATACATCGCTGCTTGATGAACTGAAACTGTTTTTGCCCTCGCTCAAGAATAGCACTGTGGCAACGTTGGCAGTCAAAAGGTTGTTTTCCCAAGCTCAAATGTGTAACTGCGGGCGAGAACAAACATTAAATACCAACTCTGTGCTGGGGGCTCTCCTGACCCAGCTGGTTGACAACCACAACAAGCCCAGGGGCTGTGTCTTGCCATCTCTATTCTGCTGCTAAAGAACCAGAGGGCCAGAGAGAGCATGTAACTGACAGCACATGTAACAGGACCCCCTTCTCCCACCCACTCCCCACCACACACACACACACACACACACACACACACCAGCCAGCTGAACAAAATGCCATCTTCTGTGTTTTATGTGACTCTGGAAGGTCTAACATGGATGTCAGAATCTCCCTCGCTTTGCTCCTCATTGCTCACAGGGACAGGGAAACTGAAGACATCTCTGATCACAGCCTTTCTACAGAGTGACAGCCATCTCCTTAACTCTCCATGCTTTATTTTTCACAGCTTTACGTGAAACTTCTGCTCTACTCATTTACACTGACAGAATTTCCAGATATGCTGATTCCTCCTTCTCCCCTAGCCTCCCAGTCGGAAAGGGCTCATTCGTTCACTGGGGCATCATCTTACATCCGTGCCTACAGAGCTGGGCTTCCCAATGGAGATTCAGAGACCAACAGAGCTCAGACCCTCCCTTCAAAACCGCACAGTCCTGTGAACAAGAGAGACGTGCACCCGAGTTACTGCAGTAACATCTGAACACACGTTACCTAAATGCCTGACTCCAGAATGCAGGGATTCTGGAGAGCAGGATCAAGTGTACTCCAGGCAGCGCAGAGAGGGCACGGTGAGGGGCGGCTCCCCCCAGAAATGACTTTCGAGCTGAGCTTTGAAGAATGATGTATTTTCCCAAGTGGAGGAGCAGAAGAACATTTGTCTGGGGGCTCTAAAGCTTAGGATGCCCTGAAAAGGGGCTCGGTCTTACAGTGTCGTCACATGAGTCAACTCAGCTGACACGGTGTAGGTGATGTCGCATGTTATGGGTCAGTGCATTCTAGGAGAGAAGACGAGACGTGGCAAACCTTTCTATTATTTATTTATTTATTTATTTATTTATTTATTTATTTATTTACTTACTTACTTATTTACTTACTTATTTATTTACTTGAGGTGTAATTAGCATACGGTGCTATGAGTTTCAGGCGTAAACTACAGTGATTCAGTGATTCTAAACACTGCTCAGTGTTCACCACAGTAAGTGTCCTCTTAATCCCCTCCACCTCCCATAGATATATATCTTTTTTGTCCATTCATCCATCAATGGACACTTGGGTTGCCTCTATAGTTCGGTTATTATAAATAATGCTGCGATAAGCATAGGGGTATATATATCTTTCCAAATTAATGTTTTCATGTTCTTTGGGTAAATACTCAGCAGTGGAATCACAGGACCATACGGTAATTCCATTTTAATTTTTTTTAAGTTTATTTATTTTGAGAGAGAGAGACAGTATGCGCACACACAGGAGAGAGGCAGAGAGAGAGAGAGAGAGAGAGAGAGAGAGAGAGAGAGAGAGGATCTCAAGCAGGTTCCATGTTGTCAGCACAGAGCCCGATGCAGGGCTTGATCTCATGAACTGTGAGATCATGACCTGAGCTGAAATCAAGACTCAGACACTTAACCGACTGAGACATCCAGGCGCCCCTCTATTTTAACATTTTTTTGAGGAACCTCCGTACTGTTTTCCACAGTGGCTGCACCAATGTGCATCCCCACTAACAGTGCACAAGGGTTCCTTTTTCTCCACCTCCTCACCAACACTTGTTATTTCTTGTCTTTTGGATTCTAGCCATTCTCATAAAGTGATTATCTTTGTGGTTGTGACTTCCATTTCCTTAATAATTAATGATGCTGAACATTTTTTTCATGTATCTGTTGGCCATCTCTATGTCTTCTTTGGAGAAATGTCTTCTGCCCATTTTTTAATTGTATTAGTGTTCTGGTGCTGAGTTGTAGAAGTTCTTTATATACTTCTGATAAAGGATATTAATCCTTTATCAGATATATTGTTTGCAAATATCTTCTCCCATTCAGTAGCTTGCCTTGTCATTTTGTTGATAGTTTCCTTTGCTGTGCAAAAGCTTTTAATTTTGATGTAGTGTCAACAGTTTATTTTTGCTTATGTTTCACTTGCCTCAAGAAACATATCCAGAAAAATGCATCTACAACCAATGTCAGAGAAATTACTGCCTGTGTGTTCTTCTAGGAGTATATAGCGTCAGGTCTCACATTTAGGTCTTTAATTCACTTTGAGTTTATTTCTGTGTTGGTGTAAGAAAGTGGTCCAGTTTCCTTCTTTTGCATATAGCTGTCCAGTTTTCCCAACACCATTTATTAAAGAGACTATCTTTTCCCCATAGTATATTCTTACCTCCTTTGTCATAAATCAATTGTCCCTATAAGCGTGGGTTTATTTATGTGCTCTCTATTCTGTTCTATTGATGCAGTGTCTATTTTTGTTTTTATTACTGCAACTTTGTAGTAGATCTTGAAATTTGGGATTGCGTTATCTCCAGCTTTGTTCTTTTTTCTCAAGATTGCTTTGGCTATTCGGGGTCTTTTGTAGTTCCATACAAATATTAGTATTATTTGTTCTAGTTCTATGAAAAATATTATTGCTGTTCTGATAGGGACTGTATTAAATCTAGATTGCTTTGGGTAGTATGGACATTTGAACAGCATTGGTCCTTCCAATACATGAGCATGGAATAACTTTACCTTTGTTTGTGTCCCCTTCCAATTCTTTCATCAATGTTTTATAAGTTTCAGAGTACAGGTCTTTCACCTCTTTGGTTCAGTGTTTTTCCTAGGCATTTAATTATTTTTTGGTGCAACTGTAAATGGGATTGTTTCTTAACTTATGTATCTGCTACTTCATTACTAGTGTAATGAATTACAACAGACTTCTGTATATTAGTTTTGTATCTTGTGACTGCATTGAATTCATTTATCAATTCTAGTACTTTTGGGGGGAATCTTTAGGAGTTTCTATATATAGTATTGAGTCATCTGCAAATAGTGAAAAATTTACTTCTTCCTTACCAATTTGGATGCCTTTAATTTCTTTTTCTTGTCTTCTGTGGCTAGGACTTCTGGTACTATGTTATATAAGAGTGGTGACAGTGGACATTAGAGGAAGTGCTCTCAGTTTTTTCATCGAGTATGATGTTAGCTGTGAGTTTTTCCTATATGACCTTTATTATGTTGAAATATTAGTAAAACTTTTTAAATGGCCTTTGTCTCTTGGGTCCTGGGAGTTCTAACCCATTACTATTTGAAGAATGGAAATACCATCTGGCCCCAGATATGACAGACAGCAGGACAATACTCAGAAAAAGTGAAAACATAAGCTGGAGCCTAGAGCAAGGAGGCGCCCAGTGCAAGAAATGGTGAGCCTCCAGGTACCTGGTGTGGTTAAGGAATGGATGGGGGATAGCCCTTAGGGAGGAGAAAGTAGCAGCAGTGGGCACTGGCTATGTCCTTAAATGCCACACACACACACACACACACACACACACACACACACACACCCCTACTATTTTATTATCTTGTCATGCATATATAATGTCTTTTTGCATGGAACTATGTTTAGGTTAAGAAACTATATCTGATTCAGTTTTTTTATTGTTTTCTCAACAGATATATCTATATATATCCCAAAAAAGAAAAACACAACATCTCTCAAATTACTACAAAGAAATGTTATTTTGTTGGTATACAACTCATGGTGACTCATGGTGCTGGGTAGGGTAAGAATCTAAATATCAGTGAAGTTTTCACGAGACCATCATTCTCTGCCCCCTGCCAACATCTTCCCACCCACTGACAGCAGGAATACCTGGCAGCAGGTAAGCAAGCAAACACAGTACCGAAAGACTAGCCAGGAAAAAGCCTGGATTTCCTTTAAACGTCTGGTAGAACTCCCCTGGGAAGCCATCTGGTCCTGGACTCTTACTTGTTGGGAGATTTTTGATAACTGATTCAATTTCTTCGCTGGTTATGGGTCTGTTCAAGCTTTCTATTTCCTCCTGATTGAGTTTTGGAAGAGTGTGGGTGTTTAGGAATTTGTCCATTTCTTCCAGGTTGTCCAATTTGTTGGCATATAATTTTTCATAGTATTCCCTGATAATTGTTTGTATCTCTGAGGGATTGGTTGTAATAATTCCATTTTCATTCATGATTTTATCTATTTGGGTCATCTCCCTTTTCTTTTTGAGAAGCCCGGCTAGAGGTTTGTCAATTTTGTTTATTTTTTCAAAAAACCAACTCTTGGTTTCGTTGATTTGCTCTACAGTTTTTTTAGATTCTATATTGTTTATTTCTGCTCTGATCTTTATTTCTCTTCTCCTGCTGGGTTTAGGCTGTCTTTGCTGTTCTGCTTCTATTTCCTTTAGGTGTGCTGTTAGATTTTGTATTTGGGATTTTTCTTGTTTCTTGAGATAGGCCTGGATTGCAATGTATTTTCCTCTCAGGACTGCCTTCGCTGCATCCCAAAGCGTTTGGATTGTTGTATTTTCATTTTCGTTTGTTTCCATATATTTTTTAATTTCTTTTCGAATTGCCTGGTTGACCCACTCATTCTTTAGTAGGGTGTTCTTTAACCTCCATGCTTTTGGAGGCTTTCCAGACTTTTTCCTGTGGTTGATTTCAAGCTTCATAGCATTGTGGTCTGAAAGTATGCATGGTATGATTTCAATTCTTGTAAACTTATGAAGGGCTGTTTTGTGACCCAGTATATGATCTATCTTGAAGAATGTTCCATGTGCACTCGAGAAGAAAGTATATTCTGTTGCTTTGGGATGCAGAGTTCTAAATATATCTGTCAAGTCCATCTGATCCAATGTATCCTTCAGGGCCCTTGTTTCTTTATTGACCATGTGTCTAGATGATCTATCCATTTCTGTAAGTGGAGTGTTAAAGTCCCCTGCAATGACCACATTCTTACCAATAAGGTTGCTTATGTTTATGAGTGGAAGAGAGCCAAAGCATAAGAGACTCTTAAAAACTGAGAACAAACTGAGGGTTGATGGGGGGTGGGAGGGAGGGGAGGGTGGGTGATGGGTATTGAGGAGGGCACCTTTTGGGATGAGCACTGGGTGTTGTATGGAAACCAATTTGACAATAAATTTCATATATTGAAAAAAAAAAAGAAGATGCAAGGCTCACAGCGGGCATTGTTCACGCCCATCAAGCTTGAGACTGGCCACAAGACTCATCTCTGTGGTGGAAAATAAACGTAAGACTTTTCAGAACTCTGTGCACACTCCCACAATGGCAGTTGTGACATCCCAGCTCTTGCTGAGAAGCACGGCTAAATCTTGCAGGTAGCTGGGCTGCCCCAGTGCAATGACTTAGGCCCCGAGGCAAGAGAAATGACTCCCTGCCGTAGCTCTCCTCCCACTTTTTTTTTTTTTTTTTGGGGGGGGGGCGGGTTCTGAAAACTTCCCCTGGTGAGGAGGCTTTCCGCGAAACAGCCTGTCCAGGACCACTTTGCCCAGGACCCAGACACCAACATTCCGGCCAACGTCTCCAGAGCGAAGAGCGTGTGCCAACCCCGGCTGCTGCTGTTGTCCTTTTCCAATGTTATGTCGAAGAGTCAAACGCACCCCCTACAAAGGGGATGTCAGAGCTTTCAGCATCATTCCCTCCCTCTAGACTAGCCCGATTTGTTCTGGAGAGGTGGTCTACCTGGGGGGGACTCTGGGACACTGAGGCTGGAGGAAGGAGCATCACACCGAGATTTAAGAGGACACCACCGTCCAAGTGAGTGTGCATAGCGAGAAGAGTGGAGAACTGATCCCAAAGGAAAACCTCAGTAATTCGCCAAAGAAGACTATCTTAACGAGTCGTTAAAACTGTGGGGCTAAAAGGCACTTATCAAGCCAGAGCATTAAGCTAGAAACATTTCTGAGCAATCGTACAACTTACAACAGAGGGGCTATGACGTCGTTGGCCAACAGCATCCGTGTCTCTGTGGCAGCCTACAGTGGCCCACGTATTGCTACAGCTTTGGAGTGAGCATCAGGCACTTCCCTTACACTCTGCTTAACCTCCCTGTTCTTGCGAGAAATAAAAACCAGACATACAACATAGAGGCAGGTTCTCCCAGGTGATGGCGGAGCCACTGACCCTGGGTCAGAAAACATCTCGAAGATGAAATATGGGCAGTTGTTCGGTGACAGGCCCCCTAATCACAAACATTACTCTGGACTGAGGTCTCGTGGGTCACCGGTCCCCCAGTTAGGAAGGCTATCTGTACAGCCAGGTCTGGGTCTGGTATGAAGCAGAGTCCCCACCAGTACAGACGGTGGTCCCTAAAGTTTCTTTAGCATTCCATGGAGAAAAAGGCAGGACCCTCCTGTATCTCTTGATTCATCCCTGTTGGATCTCTTGGGTGCCAGAAAGAAAAGAATGAATACTTGAATGAATAAATAAATGACAGAGCAAAGGAATAAGTAGAAAATGAGTGACAATGTAGCATAACCTTTTGAAGCAGGTCTGTCTGCAGTCGATTATCTGTTACATAAAAACGCCGTAATTGTGTGCTTCTTTTCACTGCCTAGATTTCCTCTGGCTAGGAAGTTTCATCTATGCCCTTGGTTGAATCTTCTCCTATGTGTGCATGCCTCCAGTATCCCCATTTCCAGGTCAGAGTCATCCCCTGAGTCTCAGACTCAAATGCATGATTTCTTTGTCGTATGTCTCCTTTGTCCTATCCCATGAACACCTAAAGTTCCCCATGTTTCCAACTCATGACTTTTCTGCTGCAATTCAATTATTAGTGCTCCCTTGCTCAGTGAGAAGAATCACTTCCTTGTTGATCACCCAAATCAGAAACCCCAGAGTGGTCCTTACTCCCTCTAACTTCCACATGACCATGACCAGTCACGCCCTGGTACTTCTGTCATAGCACTGGCTCGAAATATGCCGACTCCCGCCACCCACACTGGCCCTGCTCCGACCCAGGAGGCAGTGGAGGCTCTCTTGGGTCGTTTCAACAGTCTCCAGGGCTCCCTACCCGCATTTTGTTCTACTCAAATCTATTCTCTGCATGTCAGCCAGGGTGCTCTATCACTGTAACACCACCCCGTGATTACTATCCTTCGGGTTTCCTCTTGTGCCCTCAGGATAAAGTCCAGACTCTGAAAAAATGAGAATGCCCTTCCTGGTCTCTAACCCACTTAGCATTAGACCCAGCGAATTACTGCTTCCTACTCCTTGCAGTGTCTAATCATGTTAAACCACTTTCAGCCCTCCTAAGATATGGCTCTGAGGCCCCAGGCTTATTCACATCGGGCTCTTTCATTGTGAAAGACCTACCCTCATTCTTCCCGCACAGCCCGCATACCTCCTAGCTCAGGTGACATGCTGTCTCCTATGAGAGCCTCCCTGATCCTCTGGGTTAGGGCCCTCCTGTGTACTTCTGTAGGACCCTGCACCGGCTGTACCACAAGCACTCACCACATAACTATAGTTTCCTGCTAATTAATAGGTCTGCCTTCCCTACCACTCTGGGAGCCACTGGAGGGGAGGTGGAGGGGGGCAGGAGTTCATAATTGAGCATTAGCAACCTCATAATGTCCGCGAGAGTCGCTTTCGGGTAACTGGCCATTCCTCAGTCACTGCAACGTACATTCAGGCTTAAGACGAGTCTCCCATACCTCATGTTTCATCCATCCTGCTTTCTTCTGTTTCTGAGCTCTTCTGATATGTACATGATAGAGGTGCACTTGTGCTCCAGGAAACCAGGTATTTTATCAACCTCATCGATAACTGTACTTCTAGGACTCAGGAAAATGAGTTTAAAAAAACATGTGTAGGGTACTGAATGAATGTCAAACCAATAGGTTACTTGCCAATGGTCTGTACCTCTCAGAAACAGAGCTGTGATCCTAGGGGGATCCGAAGATGTATTTTCTGCCCTTTGGAGTGGTAGAGTATGGTTGGGAACACACAGAGACCTATAATAAACCATTGCTATGGCACAAAACATTCTTCCAGGGATCTCTGAGGATCACTTGGTGCTTGAAAATTCAAAGAAAAAGCAAAGGATGAGTAGCCTGAGCCCTAACGGTTAGCACATTACAGGAATAAGAGATCAATTTGCACTGAAGCATATTGTAGGATAGGGGAAGTGCATTTTGAAGACCGCAAGGCAAGACAGGACTTGTATGTGTCGCACACTTGGGGGCTATGCAGAGAAGGATGAGTAAAGAAATAGATGTTGGTTGAACAATGTCTATGTGGAGGCTACAACTCATATCAATTACCCATGCTGTCTCACGTAATCCGCTAGATTAAAAAGAAATGTTATTTATGAGAAAATGTTCCCATTTTTCCAGATAAGGAAAATGAATCTTGGGGAAGCCAAGGAAGTTTCCCAGGAGCCTGCAAAAGTTAACAGGACTAGGATTTTCATCCCAATTTGTTTGACCACAGAACTGTTCATTCCCCTAGCCCAGCAGGCACAATCTGGACTATGCTGATCTCGTGCAGGGGGACAGGAGGAGTTGACCTGTCAACCTTTGATGACCAATTTTAAGTGCCTAGTTCTCTATTATTTCCACTTTTTCCTATCTGAATTTCATATGTACTTTGCTGATTAGTGAAAACTATCAGAGTTCGGTGAAAGCCCACCATTAGACCATCTGTCAATCTACAAAAGTGCGACAATTTACACTAAAGAGCCAACCTCGTGGACTATCCCATCGCTCTTTGGAATTTTCAGAGCTGTGCCTGCATGAATTGGTGCCCAGGTCACACACATGAGGCATTAAGAAGCTGTATCACGTTGGACACTCTTGCTCTTACAACAATGAAAAAGTCACAAGAAAAGCCAGAGGTCTACCTACTAGCATCATTATTTACTTCAGCTGTCTGTCACTCTCTTGACGATGCTCACCGCATCAAACCCCACGGACAAAGGATTTGCTGAGCATCCTTCACCATGTGCTCACGGGACCTGGCTTAAGGTCTGCTTCAACTATAGGGGCGTGAGGTTGGCTCAGGCTTTCAAGTGTCTGCCTCTTGATTTTGGCTCAGGTCATGATCTCATGGTTTGTGAGTTCGAGCCCCGCACAGGCTTTGTGCTGAAAGTGTGGAGCCTGCTTGAGAGTCTCTCTCTCCATCTCTGCCCTCCCTTGCTCTCTCACTCACTCTCTCTCTCAAAATAAATAAATAAACTTAAAAAAAAAAAGATCTGCTTCAACTATAAAAATGTTTTCACCTTTCTAATATAGAATGCTACTTTTTCCCTTTAGAATGTATAACTATGGAATTCTTAGGACAAATTGTGCCAATAAATATTCCCACATATTGCCAATAGTTGTATCCATGGATTTGATTCTTTTGGAAAGCAATCTGGAACTATGTATCAAGAACCTTAAAAATGTCCCTTGCTATAATACGAGGGCTTCTTTGACTTTACCCTGCGCAAGTTACCCGAGAGAGAGACACTGAGAAAAACGTTGAGATAAAAGATATTCATCATGATGCTATTTATAAGAGACACCATGGATGACCAACAATAGTGTATAACCACATAGTAATTTGTATTTTGATGGTCATATAATGGCCTGAAGTAGACAACTTGCTAAGTGAAAAAAGGAGGAAACTAAATTGTAGATAAAGAGCAGTGACAACTGTGAAAATACGTGTGCACTGAGGAAGAGTCAATTAAATAAACCAAAATGTACTGTGTTTGGGTGGTATAATTATAATCATTTTTTCTACATTTCTAAGTAATACATTTTCACCAACAATCATGCTTGTCTTTTATAATCAGAATAAAAATGTGTTTTTGAATGAGCTTTTCATTCTTGATGTTAGACTCAAAAAAGAATGGTAGGAATTTAGAGATACTAGTTATATAGACAAAAAACAACGGAAAGACTTTTAGGCATATTTCAGAGGAGACACTGCCATAAGAAAGTTAAGTGGCAAAGTCATCGTGGAGGAGTGGTCAGATGCTGGAAAGCTCTGGAATGATCTCTGGACGCTTGGTTGCCAAGAGAGGGAAGAATCTAGCAGGTAAAAACTTCCCGACAGAAGTCCTGAACAACAACTTGCACTGCCTCCTAAAATAAAGACAGAGCCTGTGGGGTTGAATCACGTTGCAGAAAACAGAGGGCTGTCTAACAAACAGATAATGAGAATCTTCTAAGGAGAGGGAAGGTGTGGCGTTCATGACTAGCTTTAAAAATAGTGATCTTGAAATCCCCAGTGGTGTCAGGATCACATGAGAACAGGCGGAACCTTGGCAGCCCCGTCACACAAGTAAATATAGAGTGAGGACCTCGAGAGCTGTGGATCATCGGTGACCGTGTGCTTCAGGTGACTCTTGCCCAACCCCCCGGCCGAACCTGTGCTGTCTGCCCTGGGGGTAAGTGAGAGCTGGAGGCTGTTCACGAACAATGGAGCCCACCGAGGCTCACGGCTCCAGAGTCTGGCGGGGCCAGAGGTGCTACGCTGGAGAATGAGAGCGGCCACTTCATGCAAGCAATGCAGGACAGCTATGCTCCCAAGCTAGCAGTGACTAAAGCCACAGTAATGCGGACATCATGCAGGCACCTCGTGGAGGGCAAAGACGCTCCCTGGCCCAGACTGAAGGCTGCATCGTAAGAAGGATCTCATGAGTTAATACGGATTTTTCCTAAGAGCACCAAAAACGTCTCCGTCATAACTTCACCAGCATATCACTTTAAGCGTATTTACCCATCGGGGCGCCTGGGTGGCTCAGACGGTTGAGCGACCGACTTCGGCTCAGGTCACTATCTTGCGGTCTGTGGGTTCAAGCCCCACGTCGGGCTCTGTGCCGACAGCTCGGAGCCCGGAGCCTGCTTCTGATTCTGTGTCTCCCTCTGTCTCTGCCCCTCCCCCACTCATGCTCCGTCTCGGTCTCAGAAATAAATAAACATTAAAAAGATATTTTTACTCATGCTCTGTCCCACAGCTGTGACACCAAGCCAGACGTAGCCTGCCTGTCCTAGACCACCGCTCCAGGCCCGGGCTAAGGACAGCCTAACTACTTGACTCATTCGGGCCCCAGTGCTCAGGAAGTTACCTGTTAAGATGCAGATCCAGCTGTGCCTGCTGGCAGAGGCCTCAAGTGAGACCCAGGGGTTTGCATTTTAATAGCATCTCAGTTTATTGAGACGGAGGAAATGCACAGTCTTAACTCCAAGATCCTGTGCTGGGATGTCTGCTTATCAATCAGTGAACAATACTTTTTACACGACTGCCAGTTTCACACATGGGTCATTTAAATGCCGAAGCACTAACACCGGCTCTTAATAAGGGCTCAACCCAGCTGCTATCGGTATCTTCACCAAACTGCTGGATGGAAATAAACCAGAAGATTTCATGACTCTGAAATTTTCAGACGACACTAGGTGGGGAGAGATCGCCAAGACGTTATTAGATGGTTGGACGAGGATTTTAAAAGGTTCCGGCATTCCTGGGGAAAAAAAATAAGTCAAAGCTAACCAGATGACAATAAATATGTATAAATAACCAGGCCTGTGATTTGAGTCAAGAATAATATGCCCCCAAGATGAAAGAGCCTGGTTTAGCAGGTAAACAAGGCTCAGAGGTTTGAAATGAGCTCACCTGGGCGGGTGTGACTGGATGCGAAAGTTCGGTGCTCGTGGCAAAGGGTAAAGAGTAGCCCTGAGATGTCACGCTTTGAAAACCACATCTGGAGTGCCGGACTCTGCATCAAGAGCCATATTTATAGGGAAATTTGCAAACTGGAGGATTTCCAACAGAGAACACTGAGATGGTGATGGTCCCCAAAACCATTCCATATGAGGAAACGGCGAAGGCATGGGAGGTTACTCCCATGGACGACAGAAGACGGGCGATGGGTATCACAGCAAGTGTCAAATCTGTGACAAGCTCCGATGAAGGAATAGTTCATTTGCTCTTTGTTTTTCTAGGGAGTGACACTGAGGTCATGGGAAGAAATAACACGAGAGAGAATACCACTAAGAATGGTATTTGTCTGGGGCTCCTGGGTGGCGCAGTCGGTTAAGCGTCCGACTTTAGCCAGGTCACGATCTCACGGTCCATGAGTTCGAGCCCCGCGTCGGGCTCTGGGCTGATGGCTCAGAGCCTGGAGCCTGTTTCCGATTCTGTGTCTTCCTCTCTCTCTCTGCCCCTCCCCCGTTCATGCTCTGTCTCTCTCTGTCCCAAAAATAAATAAACGTTGAAAAAAAAATTAAAAAAAAAAAAAAAGAATGGTATTTGTCTGTTATTCTTGCCGGCTCACCTCCAACATGGGACCCACTGGCATATGCCCCCTGCCCCCCAGACGCACGGATAATCACTGTGTCCCTCCTCCAGCCCTGCATCATCCTGTCGCATTTGTCTCCCAGAATGCACCTCGTCATTATTGTCTCCTCCCCTGCGAATCTTGGCCCAAACGTCTCCTGCAGTTCAACGTCTCTGCCATCCAGGCACTATCCTCTGTGCTCCCTCAAGCTCCCCAGTACTTCTCCATCACAGCAACCTCACTCGTGTACTAGCCCCTTGTGCACATCCCTGCTTCACTCACTGAGCGATGACCAGCTCTTACTGATTTTTATATCCCCAACAACAAACAGATTCTTAAGAAATGCAGGAGCGGGGAGGGGAGAGAGAGAGAGAAAAGACAGACAGAGAGGAAAAGAGTCTAGGACCCATTACTAATTTACTGACACCTCCCAGGTGTGAACTAAAGTCAGGAATGGGACCCAAACTAGAAGCTTTACTCTTAGAAGAGGCTTTTAAGGCATGATTGATGACATCCTTTTAGAAGACATCAGTCTAAAGAGATGGGAACTCAGTCTGGTGCACTGCCATGAACTCTCTCCATATGAAAACCACATGGGAAATTGGCAGTGAACTCTTGGTAAGAGATCCAAAGAGAAAGAATAGAAATGTTGTTCCTAAGAATTCTGTAGTGGCCCCTGAAGCAGCAGAAACATAATCTCGATCATTTGTTTTACTTTAATTCTCCGATTTGATTGCTAGTATTTCTAAGATAAACTAAGGATCTTTTTATACTTAAGGCTGATTTGTCCTGAACCAGTAGTATTTCATTATACACAAAGACAGTATTATGAAAACAAAAATTACCCTCATCAAGTATATAAAATGAAGACATTAAAGTTGAAAGCTGGACTGGACCGTGCTACACTGCATATGCATGATAACAAATAATGCTTCTCATAAAAGTAGTTATATATTACTCTTCTTTAAAATGGAGTCAGGGAGCAATAAAACTATTTGCCATTAAACCTACTGTATTACAGGTCCCAAAATCTGCAGACTTGAAGTTATTTGCCAAATGCCCCATCCTGCAGCCAGAGGACAGAAGGCAAGTGGCACCGTGACGTGTGTCCCAACAGAAGAAGCCGCAAAGACAAATTTCTCCGCCGAAGATATACTAAGGGCCAATGAGCACATGAAAAGATATTCAACCTCATAGTCACTAAGATAACACAAATCAAAACCTCGATTACGTACCACTTCACACCCCGGGAGGATGGCTGTAATAAAAAAGAGAGACTACAACAGGTATTGGTAAGGAAGTGGAGAAATCAGAACCCTCATCCGTGACTGCTGGAAATGTTAAGACGGTGTGACTCACTTTAGCTAAGAGCCTGGCAGCTCCTCAAAAGATTGTACATAGTTACCATGTGACCCAATAATTCCTCTCCTAGGTATATACCCAAGAGAAGTGAAAATATGCCCACAAAAACACATGTACACAAATGTTCACGGCAGCATTACTTATAATGGCCAAAAAATAAAAACAACCCAACTATCAACTCAACTGATGAATGGATAAACAAAACGTGGCATGGCCACACAATGAAATATTATTTGGCCATTAAAAGGAATGGAGTACTGATGTGTGCTACAGCACAGGCAAACCCCGAAAACATGCTAAGTAAAAGAAGCCAGGCACAAGAAAACACATTATTATATGATTCCATGTATATGAATTTTTCCGAACGGACAAATCAAAAGAGATAGAAGGTAGATTAATGGCTGCCTAGCGCTGGGGGCCGGAATGGAATGTCTTGGGGAATGTTAGCTAAAGGGAAGGTACTTCTTTCTGGGCTAATAAAAATGTCCTAATATTGGTTTTGGCAACGGTCGCATAACTCTGTGAATATACTGAAAACCATTTAAATGTGCATGGGCTAATCGTATGGTATGTGAATTCTACCTCAACAAAACTGTTACAAAAAAGATAATCAGAAAACTACAGGCAAGGAGAAATTCAATAAGATATTTCTCAAATTGCAACTTTCTAATTTTTTTCTAATTTAGAATAGAAACTATAGGAGAGATGTGATTCTAAAACGAACGGTCTAAATAACTTTTCTGAGAGTTTAACCTTAAGTTCTAAGAAATTGGGCAAGAGTTCCCATTGGAAAATAATACAGGGCACCAGAAAAATTTTTAAACTTTGGAACTTAAAAATGGGTTTGAAATTCAAATATTTAGAAGAAAATATAAATTACCTGGAAAATAATAATAATGTCCCTGGAGAACACACATATTAAACCACATCAGAAATTACATTCTCAGAGTAAAATCTCTGTAACAAGAAAATACATCTCTGCCCATCCCGACATTGAAGTCTCCTGTTTTAATAAATATTTGTAAAACTAGGGGCACCTGGGTGGCTCAGTTGGTTGAGCGTCTGACTTCAGCTCAGGTCATGATCTCGCAGTTCATGAGTTCGAGCCCCGTGTAGGGCTCTGTGCTGACAGCTCGGAGCCCGGAGCCTGCTTCGGATTCTGTGTCTCCCTCTCCCTACCCCTTCCCTGCTCATGCTGTCTCTCTCTCTGTCTCTCAAAGATGAATACATGTTAAAAAAAATTAATAAAAAAAAAACAGAAATGTGTAAAACTGATAAAACCGTCTGAAGACAAAGAGATGATCTTTCTATCTTTCCCAGAATTTTAGGGTAGAGAACAGCTCCATCAATCCTCATATTTCCTAGAGGAAGACACCAAGGCCAGCCTGGCAGTAGCAGAGTCAGCACTAGGTCCAGGTCTCTACCTTCCCACCCCCACTCGCTCTCAGCCTGAGCCAGGACTTCCGAAATGAGCGCCTGCCACGTCTGTATGCAAAGAATTCATGTGTGCCTCCGGTCTCTCCCGCATCTGTGCTCCAGCTCTGCTGTGCTCCGGGGCAGGCTGGGACGGAGGTCAACTAACTAACTGGTCCACACTTCATCATTTCCAAGAGGAGATTTCCATCTAGAGGCTTCCTTTCACCAGGACCCTCCTGCAAGTGTCTCTCATCTCTGGGGCCGTTTCTTCATCTCTGTTCAGGAAAAACATTTATCCATGGCGCTAAACTCCCCACCTGTCCTGCGCTTTGTGCCCAAGGGGGAACAGACCAAAGCTCTGAAGCATGGGTGCGCTATGCCCGCCCTTCATTAGCTCCTCCTCACCTATGTTGCATCTTCTATTTAGCGAATTTTTGATAGACAGCATACATGAAGAATGAGCAGGTTTTCTTTCCGTCTGCCCAATGACACGGGAAGATAGGCAGGAACCGGAACCCATTTACCAACTCTTGTCTGTCTCCTCCCGGATCCCAGGCAACATCCTGAACTTCTCCCCTATTGTTGCTTATATGGATTAATAAAAACATCCATTCACGGCAAGTGAAGTTGCAAAACACCCATTTTCCTAAGTACCGTCTCATTTGCTCCTCCCAGCCACTACGTGCAGCTGCTCGTTAATGAGCATGTCACAGTCCAGAAAGATGGTCCTGGTCACACGGTGATCGGGGGTGAGCTGACATTCTACCTCACAGCTTGCCACTTACCTGTGTGTTTCCTGTACCGCAGTGCCTTCCAGTAACTCAGACCATAGCTAGGAATATCATATGCCAGACATTAAACCCTCCGATTCCTATTCTCCCACGATTCTCTGTCACCAGGGACGTAAACAACGCCCTCGTGCCACGCATGAAACACCTCAATGCCTCCTTCAAGGCAGGCACTCTGGCTCTGAGGGCTGGCCAGCACCCCTGTACAACGTTGACACAAAAAGCAGACATGAGCCTATGTCCATGCCCAGCTTATGTATTGATCACAACAAAGACCTACGCTGCTTCTCGCCTGAGACTTTTTTTTTTTACCAACATGGAGATCTGAGGTACCTGAAGTGATGTGATACCAATGGATCTATGACTAGGATATTCAGGCTTAGAAGCCAATAATCCTAAGGACATCTAAGACGACTCCAGCAAAGAACTCTTCCCAGATTGTACTGCTCCCATCTCAGTGTAAACATCTATGCAGCTGAGATATGCTCAAGAGAGTCACAGGCTCTAACAACAGCCACGTTTCTGACTTAAGGACTTCTAAGTCCCTAGTACCTCTGGAACTGTTATACACAATAGCTTTGACGTTATAACCAGAATTCATGGGCTCTTCATGTAACATTTTTAAACAAAGTGCTAGATTTCTATCCAAAACTCATAGATTTCTGTAGCCAAGCAAGAAAAACTAAGAGAAAATCGTACTTTTTCTATGAATTAAACAACTGTTAATCACCTGCTTTTTCACAGATTTTCTGCTCGGAAAAAGAGATACAAAACTGAATGAAGACGTGGCATTTGCCTTTAAAAGACTCAGAGTCTAGTATAAAAAACATATATAGTCTGACTTACTTCACTTAGTATAATATCCTTTAGTTCCATCCATATTTTCACAAATTACAAGATCTCATCCTTTTTTATGGCTACATAATGTTCCTCCACATGTCTGTGTGTGTGTGTATATGTGCGTGCGCGCACGTGTGCACGTGCATGTACACGAGCACAAGTGTGCATCACAATTACTTTATCTGTTCATCTATCAGTGGGTACTTAGATTGCTTCCATATCTTGGTTATCGTAAATAATGCTGCACTAAACATCAGAGTGCATATAGTTTTTTGAATTAATGTTTTTGTTTTCTTTGGGTACATACCTAGTAACAGAATTATTGGATCATATGGTATTTCTATTTTTAAAACTTTTTTAATGTTTATTATTTTTGAGAGAGAGAGACAGAGCGTGAGCAGGGGAGGGGTAGAGAGAAAGAGACAGAGAATCTGAAGCAGGCTCTAGTCTCTAGGCTTTCGAGACAGAGACTGACATGGGGTTTGAACCCAAGAACTGCAAGATCATGAGCCAAACCTGAGCTGAAGTCATACACTTAAACGACTGAGCCACCCAGGCACCCCTGGTATTTCTATTTTTAATTTTTTGAGGAACCTCTGTACTGTTTTCCACAGTGCTGCTCCAATTTGCATTCTCACCAACAGTGCAAGAGGGTTCTTTTTTCTCCACATCCTCACCAACACTTGTTATTTATTGTCTTTTTTATTTTTGCCATTATTATAGGTATAAAGTGATATCTCATTGTGGTTTTGACTTGCATTTCCCTGATGATTAGTCATGGTATTTCACTCATATGTGGAATCTAAAAACAAAACAAAACAAATGAATTATCAAACAAAAAACAGAATCAAGCCTATAAATCCAGAAAACAAACTTATGGTTGCTAGAGGGAAGGACGTTGGTAGGTGGGCAAAATGGGTGAAAGGGAGTGGGAGAGACATAAGCTTCCAGTTATGGAATGAATAACTCATGGGAATAAAGGTACAGCACAGGAAATATGGTCAATGATATTGTAATTGCATTGTATGCGGACAGATGATATCTACACTTGTGGTGAGCACAGCATAACCTATAGAGATGTTGAATCACTATAGTGTATGCCTGAAACTAACATAAAATTGTGTATCAATGATACTCAAATAAAAATTTCTTAGTTAAAAAAGGGAGGAAATACATGCACACATAATGTAAACATGATGTGCTAAGGGTGATTAGATAGATTTTTACAGTGCTATGAACACGAAAATGGGAGCCTCACATTTTGGAGAGGCTTTACCAATGAAGTGATATTTGAGCCTTAAAGAAATAAGAAGTCTTTAACCTATATACCCTTAACAATGTTTCAGTAGCTTCCTGAATGGACTCCAGTGACTACCTTTTAGAAACACCAGAAGGCCAGCACAAGTCACATCCTTATGTCCCAGCCTGCTTTTGTAAAGAACAGTATGGCTGCTTGTCTGACAAGGAGAAAATAGGCTTTCAAATCTCCACATGGCCCTTCAAAGCCAAGTAAGTAAGTAAGTAAGTAGGTAAATCCCATCAATGACATAGAATGCCTTTCCATTTATTGAGAGAATATTTCATGCCCTTATTAAATATTCTTGTTTAAATTAATCACCATTAGGTTTACTATTGTGAATACAGCTACTATCGTTTATTAACTTTTCCAGTTGGTAATTGCTGAATACAAGTAGTACTGATTTTACTGATTTTGTATCCACATGCCTTGCAAACTCTTATTAATTTTAATGGTTTCTTGATTCTCTTTTTCTTTGTTTTTTCTAGGTCTATGATAATATCAACTGCAAGTAATGAGTTTTACTTTTCCTTATATCTCTTATTTTTCTTAACTAACAGCACTGGCCACCACCTCTAATTCTGTGTTAAATAAGGTGATGATACTCAGTATTCTTTTATTATTTTCTTTATTTGTATGTGTTAGTTTCTAGTATTGGTGTTTCTCTCTTTATTCAATAGTTTATTAAGCATTAAAATTTGGGGATAGAATACCAGAAGCTTCTATAGTTCACGAATATGACAGCTCTCTCTTGCTTTTTGTGATTCTTCACACTGGCCTTTTTTTTTTCCAGTTCATTAAAATCTATATGCTTTTTTCCACCTCTAGTCATTTGCACGTAAGTGTTTCCTTTGTGTCATGCTCTTTATTTTATCCTTCAGAATTTATTTCAAATAAAACATTTTTTAAAAAGCCTTTCCTGATCTGCCCTTTGCATACCAAACTTCTGATTCACTTGCTATCCTCTCTCTCCCCACCGTGTACTCCTTTGTAAGTTCTACCAATCAAGTAATAATAATTTCCAATAAGATAAAATCCAATTAACTAACAATAGTGCTTTAATAATGGCTTAATCTTTATCTTTCCCACTAGATTGTGAGTTCCATAAAAATGGGAATATGTTTAACTCATTATCCCATATATCTCTATATATATTCATAGTGCCACGTACATGGTACATAATGAAAGTTTATTTAATAAGTAAACAAGGGTATAGTGTAATAGAAATAAAATACAAATACTAATAATTTTTAAGTTCTTATTCATTTACTTTTTAAATATGTCATTTTTAAATCCAGTGACTTCCTTCTGAAGTTTTTAATTGCTGAATTAAGTTTCACTGTACGTATATATAAGTCTTGTCTGTGAGCTTACCAAAGGCACAGTCCAGCTGCAAACGGCAAAGGTGACGTACTCTGCACTAACTTTGCACATACACATATGCATACATCGTAGCTGCTCATCTATTTCCCCAAGCCTGTACTGTGAGACATTTAGAGAAACACTTTCTTAGTTGGAAAGAATAATGATTGGTCATTAACGATTTTTTGGTGGTGGCTCCTCTAGTATAGAGTATGCACGGTTCTTAGTTTCAAAGCCCTAAGCAGATAGAAATCTCCTCACATTATACTCCTGGATTTCTCCATTTTTGTTATTTTTCTTTGAGGTAGCAATGTCATCATTAAAAGACTTTCATTTATATCGTGAAAAGCAGACAAATAATTCATTTAAAGTGTCAATCACCATTAGTGTCTATACTTTCCTGTGGTTCTCAGCACCATGCCCTCCCTAGTCTCCCTGAGCTGGAAATCTAAGATTGTCAGTGCCCTCCCCTCCAGCCACTCAGTGTGGCCTCTGTCCTTGGTGGGGGCCGCTTGGTGTAGCTCTAAGCACTTTCATGCATTTACTCATTTAATCCTCCTTGTGACCCGTTTTGGTAATGAGAAAACAGAGTTGGAGTAAAATTAAGTGACTTACCTATGAAAGAGCTTCTTACTTCCTATCTTAAACTCTCCCCTAAACAAGGCTCTGTAATAACTAAAATACTTGTCCTTCTTTAGAAACAAATAAATTAAACCCAGCCTCTGAAGAGGAGTTCCTAAACTCCAGAGAAGAAACACACACACACTGTAGTAAATGACAAAGCATCCCCTCCATAGCTCCTCAGAACAGATACATACATAAAGCTTAGCACATAAGACATATTTTTATTGTCTTTCAGCCTAAGAAAAATGTTTTAGGCACACACCAAGGTATAGAAGTGGAAAAGAAATTTTAGATCTAACTTCCTACTCACTGCCAACAGGAAATCTTACCTAAGGTTCTCAATAAACAAGGAGGCCCAAGACATTCAGGAGTCAATAAAGTTTGAAGAAAGTCAGTCATTCAAAGACCAGATGGTGGCCCACTTGGCTCCTCTGCCCTCACTCACCAGTCGTTTTTCATTGACTGAGCCTGCAGCCTATAAGTTAATAGAGAGAATTATGGTAGCAAACCTAGGGTCATGGATCATGGTTATGTTTCTTTTTTTGAAATAAAGGTTAATCATATGTGAATTTAAGAAGGATATTATATCTGGATTATGATACCAGCATAAAATATTAGTTTCTCTCGGATCCCTGGCTTAATTAAGAGGATGTGTAGATATCTAACACATTTTCTGAAATTCAAACGTAGTCACATATGCCCACCAGGAATTTAAGTCGAAGAAAACTCTGTTAAAACAAATTATTAATCTTGACACCTAAGCAGATACAAAAGTCAGAAATAAGTTTCTTTTTCTTCCCTGTTGAGAATATTAGCCAACATCCCATTGTTAACTCTTGTGTGGGTAGGTTAAACCAACAGACCACAGTCTGTTTAGCATAATATTAACCTAATCTTCAAATTAGCAAGACTTCAGCCATTACTTATGACTCTCTGACATACACAAGGGCACATAGTATAGATTTCAGCAGAGGTCATTTCAGAGACTAACTCAACAGCAAAGTTAGTTGGACTGGAATTCATTAGGGATGGACAGTATTTGGCTGATTATCCAAAATTCCTAAGGTTTTGCCTATTTCTGTATCGGATTTCAGCTTTGCTGGGTACAACTCTTTGTGTGCTATTTTGGTTTTTTTTAATGATGCTAAAAGGATTTTGGTGTTTCAAACTTTGTACACAAACCTAGCAAGCAAAATCTCCAGTAAACGTATTCTAAGCTCTTGGCATACTTTCCCCACCAGCAAATATTAACTCCAGATAGTGTTTGTTTGCTTTTATAAAATAATCACTGTAATAGTGGCATGTAATTGCCAGAGGTAAAGGTTTATCCAGACTGAGAATGAATCAAGTTTAAGCTCCTTAAGAGAACTTGGTCAGAAATAATTTATTTCTTGCACAGTTTACATTTTTTATATGAAATGTATTGTCAAATTGGTTTCCATACAACACCCAGTGCTCATCCCAACAGGTGTCCTCCTCAATACCCATCACCCACCCTCCCCTCCCTCCCACCCCCCACCAACCCTCAGTTTGTTCTCAGTTTTTTTTTTTTTAATTTTTTTTTCAACATTTATTTATTTTTGGGACAGAGAGAGACAGAGCATGAACGGGGGAGGGGCAGAGAGAGAGGGAGACACAGAATCGGAAACAGGCTCCAGGCTCTGAGCCATCAGCCCAAAGCCCGACGTGGGGCTCGAACTCACGGACCGCGAGATCATGACCTGGCTGACGTCGGACACTTAACCGACTGCGCCACCCAGGCGCCCCTGTTCTCAGTTTTTAAGAGTCTCTTATGTTTTGGCTCCCTCCCTCTCTAACTTTTTTTTTTTTTTCTCCTTCCCCTCCCCCATGGTCTTCTGTTAAGTTTCTCAGGATCCACATAAGAGTGAAAACATATGGTATCTGTCTTTCTCTGTAGGACTTATTTCACTTAGCGTCACACTCTCCAGTTCCATCCACGTTGCTACAAAAGGCCAGATTTCATTCTTTCTCATTGCCATGTAGTATTCCATTGTGTATATAAACCACAATGTCTTTATCCATTCATCAGTTGATGGACATTTAGGCTCTTTCCAACACTTGGCTATTGTTGAAAGTGCTGCTATAAATATTGGGGTACTTGTGTCCCTATGAACCAGCACTCCTGTATCCCTTGGGTAAATTCCTAGGAGTGCTATTGCTGGGTCATAGGGTAGATCTATTTTTAATTTTTTGAGGAACCTCCACACTGTTTTCCAGAGCTGCTACACCAGTTTGCATTCCCATCAACAGAGCAAGAGGGTTCCCGTTTCTCCACATCCTCGCCAGCATCTATAATCTCCTGATTTGTTCATTTTAGCCACTCTGACTGGTGTGAGGTGGTACCTGAGTGTGGTTTTCATTTGTATTTCCTTGATGAGGAGTGACATTGAGCATCTTTTCATATGCCTGTTGGCCATCTGGATGTCTTCTTTAGAGAAGTGTCTATCCATGTTTTCTGCCCATTTCTTCACTGGATTATTTTTCAGGTGTGGAATTTGGTGAGCTCTTTATAGATTTTGGGTACTAGCCCTTTGTCCGATATGTCATTGGCAAATATCTTTTCCCATTCCGTTGGTTGCCTTTTAGTTTTGTTGATTGTTTCCTTTACAGTGCAGAAGCTTTTTATCTTCATGAGGTCCCAATAGTTCATTTTTGCTTTTAATTCTCTTGCCTTTGAGGATGTGTCAAGTAAGAAATTGCTGCAGCTGAGGTCAGAGAGGTTTTTTCCTGCTTTCTCCTCTAGGGTTTTGATTATATCCTGTCTCACATTCATGTGCTTTATCCATTTTGAGTTTATTTTTTGTGAATGGTTTAAGAAAATGGTCTAGTTTCATCCTTCTGCATATTGCTGTTCAGTTCTCCCAGCACCATTTGCTACACAGACTGTCTTTTTTCTACTGGATATTCTTTCCTGCTTTGTCAAAGATTAGTTGGCCATACTTTTGTGGGCCTAATTCTGGGGTTTCTATTCTATTCCATTGGTCTATGTGTCTGTTTTTGTGCCAATACCATGCTGTCTTGATGATTACAGCTTTGTAGTAGAGGCTAGAGTCTGGGATTGTGATGCCTCCTGCTTTGGTCTTCTTCTTCAAAATTACTTTGGCTATTTGGGGCCTTTTGTGGTTCCATACGAATTTTAGGATTACTTGTTCTAGCTTTGAGAAGAATGCTGGTGCAATTTTGATTGGGATTGCATTGAATGTGTAGATAGCTTTGAGTAGTATTAACATTTTAACAATATTTATTCTTCCAATCCATGATCACGGAATGTTTTTCCATTTCTTTATAACCCGATAGACTCCACCAAAAGTCTGCTAGAACTGATACATGAATTCAGCAAAGTCGCAGGATACAAAACCAATGTACAGAAATCAGTTGCATTCTTATACACTAATAATGAAGCAACAGAAAGACAAATAAAGAAACTGATCCCATTCACAACTGCACCAAGAAGCATAAAATACCTAGGAATAAACCTAACCAAAGATGTAAAAGAGTTGTATGCTGAAAACTATAGAAAGCTTATGAAGGAAATTGAAGAAGATATAAAGAAATGGAAAAACACAGATTACATTTTAAAATAACGACATGATTTTCCTCCGATTTTGCTCTCCAACCCCAACAGTGACTTCAAAGAGTTGCATTTCAGCTTCCTGTAATGTCCACATAAGAACACAGATTAGTGAGTTCTGTATCATCTAACACAGATAAAGCTATGGGAGATACCATGATTTGGCTTCTTAGCCTACATCTCTAAGACTGATCTAAAACTTAGAGAGATTCTTCCAAATTAAAAAGTTGTTATTCTTATGAATTTAAGTATCATTTCTACTTTCCTAAATGTTAAGTACACCCTGATATGAAGCAACTGCTTTCTACAAGGCAATCATCCTACAAACATCCATATAAAGGTTTTTGTGTAGACATAAGTCTTCAACTCCATGAGCTAAATACCAAGGGGTATGATGGCTGGATCATAGGATAAGAGTATATTTAGTTTTGTAAGAATCTGCCCAACTGTCTTCCAGAGTGGCTGCACCATTTTGCATTCCCACCAATGGTGAACGAGAGTTCCTGTTGCTCCACATCCTCACGACCATTTGGTGCTGTCAGTGATCTGGATTGCGGCCACTCTCAGAATTGTGTAGTGGTATCTGATTGTTATTTTAATTTGCATCCAATTTCTTTGATGACACAAGATATGGAACGTCTTTCCATGTGCTTATTTGCCATCCATACATCTTCGTTGGTGAGGTGCCTGTTCAGGTCTTTGGCCCATTTTTTTTTTTTTTTTTAATGATTGTTTTTCAGAGAGAGAGAACACAAGCGTATGCAAGCAGGGAAGGGGCAGAGAGAGAGGGAGACAGAAGATTCGAAGCAGGATCTACAGTGACAGCAGAAACCCGATGCAGGGCTTGAACCCACAAACCATGAGATCATGACCTGAGTCGAAAACGGACACTTAATCGACTGAGCTACCCAGGAGCCTCTCTTTGGTCCATTTTTAAAACATGATGTTTGTTTTCTTATTGTTGACTTTTAAGTGTTCTCTGTATACTTTGAATAACAGTTATCAGATGTGTCTTTTGCAAATATCTTCTCCACACAGCCAGTCTGTGGCTTGTTTTCTAATTCTCTTGATGTTGTCTTTTGCAGAGCAGAAATTCTAAAGTTTAGTGCAATCCAGCTTATCAGTCACTCATGGATTGTGCCCTCGGTGTTGTACTTAAAAAAGCAGCCATACACAAGATCATCTAGTTTCTCGCCTATGTGATCTCCCAGGAGTTTTATGCTTTTGCTTTTAATATTCAGGTCTATGATCTGCTTTGAGTTAATTTTTGTGAAGGATGTAAGGTTTGTGTTGAGATTATTTTTGCTTTTTTGCATGCAGATGCTCAGTTGTTCTAACACCATTTATTGAAGAGATTATCTTTGCTCCATTGTGAAAGAACACTTGACTATATTTATTTATGTGTCTATTTCTGGGCTCTCTATTCTGTTCCATTGATCTACCTGTCTATTCTTTTGCTAATACCAATAACGGTATTACTTGAATACTTGATCTATAGTATATTACTTGCTCACTTTGATTACTCAATTACTATAGATTTATAGTAAGTCTTGATGTTGGGGGCATCAGTCCTCCAACTTTATTCTTCTTCAATACTGTGTTGACTATTCTGAGTTTTTTGCCTCTCCATATAAACTTTGATTCAGTCTGTAATATAATAAGATAACTTGTTGATATTTTTATTAGGATTGCATTGAATCTATAGATCAAGTTGGGAAAAACTGACATCTTGACAATATTGAGTCTCCCTATTCATGAACATGGATTATCTCTCCATTTATTTCATTCTTCTTTGATTTCACTCAACCTCAGAAGTTTTTTAGTTTTCCTCATGTAAATCTTGTACATACTTCATTAGATTTGTAGCTAAGTATTTCATTTTTGAGGGTGTGTAAATGATATTATGTTTTTAATTTCAAATTTAATGTTCATTATTGGTATATAGGAAAATGATGTCTTTTATACATTAACCTCATACCCTGCAACCTTGGTATAATTGCTTATTAGTTCCAGGAGTTTTTTTGTAGATCCTTTCAGACCTTCTACATAGACAACCATGAAATCTGTGAACAAAGATAGTCTTACACCTTCTTTCCCAATCTGTATACCTTTTATTTACTTTTCTTGTTTTATTCAATTAACCAGGCCTCATAGTATAATGTTAAAAAGCTATGAAAGGGGACATCCCAATAGCAACATTTTATGTTTCTATTTACATAAACCTTCATTTTGTGGTATGTGTCCACATTCATTTTTAGGTAAATGAAGAAATCTTTGGGAGACTTGCTCCAAAGAATGGCTGAGAAAAAGTTGAAATTAGAATAGCAATTCTTGGTATGCAAACAGGAGTCCTAAAAGAGCTTAAAAGTTTGTTTTGCCCAGGCAATTTATATATTTTCCTGCAATATCACCTTTGTCCTAAGGAAAACTTCTGAACAAACACAGACCCAACCTAACTTTTCTGTACAGTAATTTTTGAAGTGTCTGTAAGAGGTAGATTTACCAAGAAGCTAAAGTCGTAGCAACGTTGTCTTCCACGAGTTTCTTGAGAGGTGATCTTACAATGCATCCATATGGTTGAAAAATTTATAGTTTCGAAAAACTTGTCAAACAAAGACATTTTAACTGCAATCAGCTAAGACCTCTTTGTACTTCCCGCTCCTCCCATCATATTTCTCTCAGATTCTTATTGGCATGGCTTATACATTTTTGTGTTTTGGATTAGAAGTTGAGTGAAGATACACATAGCTTGGATTTCCTGGGGTATATTTATATGATTCTGTCCCTTTCATGTGGAATAAAGTTCTTGTTGTCTGTCCCAGTATAGGAACACTTTGCCGGAGTATTCTAGCTGCCCAGTGTGGCAACTCCTTTGGCACAGCAACATGAAAGTCCAGGGCCAGAGATCATATAGTCTTATAAACGCATCATAGCACATTTGGCACTGGAAATACGTTCTTGGAGTAGAAAGGTCTGTCTAGAACCAGAAGCTAATGTGTGAAAAATTCTTCTAACCATTATTCATGTAGAGTGGCGAACTGAGGAGGCAGCTCTCGTCAATACCTACTGGAAATGGAAACGGTCTCCTAGAAGAATTCAGTCGATAATGCAGCCCATGCACTTAAAAATGCACCATGAATTCACTGCTGAAAATCCAATGAAATGTACTCTTTCTCAATACCCTTATTTGTGAGATGCAAATCTGCAGCTTTAGTATAAACAGCAAGGCCATTTGTGTATGGAGTTGTATGTTTTATGCATTCTAACTATCAATAATTAAAATAAGTGTTAAGCAACTATATTAAGAAGACTGAGTTACTCTTCTCTAATATTATAAACCACTGTCCAACGAAGAAGCATGCATAGGATGTACAGCCAAAGATGTAGGAATAAAAGTATTAGAGAAGTGTCAAGTAGTTAATTAGTGAAAATCTTATGCTATTTTTCAAGATTTTTGTGATAGTTGTGATACTTTTCAGCTTCTTAAAATTTGTTTTCGCATACTAAATAAACGTTCACTTTCATTTGTATTTGTCTATCATTTTTATTCTTTTCCTTTTAATTTTTTTTTTCAACGTTTATTTATTTTTGGGACAGAGAGAGACAGAGCATGAATGGGGGAGGGGCAGAGAGAGAGGGAGACACAGAATCGGAAACAGGCTCCAGGCTCTGAGCCATCAGCCCAGAGCCCGACGCGGGGCTCGAACCCACGGACTGCGAGATCGTGACCTGGCTGAAGTCGGACGCTTAACCGACTGCGCCACCCAGGCGCCCCTCCTTTTAATTTTTTAATGTTTATTTATTGTTGAGAGAGAGAGACAGAGAGCGAGGAAGGGAGAGAGAAAGAGGGAGACACAGAATCTGAAGCAGGCTACAGGCTCTGAGCTGTCAAAACAGAGCCCGATGCGGGGCTTGAATTCACAAACCATGAGATCATGACCTGAGCTGAAGTCAGACACTTAACCGACCGAGCCACCCAGGTGCCCCAATTCCTTTTCTTAAAAAGAACCGAACACCTTTGCTACAATCTTCAGGCCACAGAAACTGGACCTTCCCCTGGTCTCCATTATTCCACTTACCACAATTTTACTATAATCTAAATGGAAAAGAAACTATTGCAGCTGAATGTAAAATTGTTCAAGGAGTTACTAACTACTGTCCAGATTTTGCAGCAACTCATTTTCTAGATGGTTACTGCTTTCACCTCCAATGTCTGGATTGAGCAAGAGTAGGTAAAGGAATAAAATCTCGGGAATTTTCTACAGCTGCCACTCTATAGTGGAAGCATGCAGGGCCCTGGGCCATATGCTACCTGCCTCCACCCATCAGCCTCACTGAAGCTTGGAGAGCCTCGGTAGCGGAGGGCAATGGCCAGGCCTCAGGGTCTACCTGGTAACGATGACACACATGATCTGAGCACTCTTATCATCTGAGCAGGAACAAAGATGCCCCTCATACAGCACCAGCTTGTCCCTGGGGGAGGCCACGTTCTACTCCCATCTTGAATGTTCAATTTTCTTCTGAGATCACAGATGCTGAAGCACTCTCCTAAGCTGGGCTAAGAGGAGGAGAAAGAAGGACTGTCCCCATGACTGCAGTCCACTGCCATGGCTCTGCTGTCTTACAGACACCATTCATCAGGGTTCTCCTGAGAAACAGAACTGTGTGTGTGTGTGTGTGTGTGTGTGTGTGTGTGTGTGTGTGTGTGGTGCATACATACACAGGTGTATACAAGCATACATAAAGAGAGAGAGAGAAAGAGAGAGAGAGGACAGATTTATTCTAAGGAATTGGCTCATCTGATTACAGAGGCTAAGAAGTCCCTAGATGTGCAGCTGGCAAGCTGGAGACCCAGGAGAGTGATGGTGTAGCCCCAGTCCAAGCTGGAGACCCAGGAGAGTGATGGTGTGGCTCCAATCCAAGCTGGAGACCCAGGAGAGTGATGGTGTAGCTCCAGTCCAAGCTGGAGACCCAAGAGAGTGATGGCATAGCTCCAGTCCAAGTTTGTTGGCCTGAGAACCAGAAGAGCCGATGGTGTAATTCCCATCTGAAGGCCAACAAACTTAAAACCCAAGAAGAACCAATGTTTCAGCTCAAGTGCAAAGGTCATAGAAGACCAAGGTCCCAGTGGGGAAGTCAGACAGGAGTTCCTGCTAGATTTTTGCTTCTGCACAGTCTTCAGCCAATCAGATGATCACCCTACACAGGGAGGGCATCTGATTTACTCAGGCTACTGATTCAGCTGTTAATCTCATCCAGAAACTCCCTCACAGGCACACTCCAAATAATGTTTGACCAAATATCTGGGCACCTTGGGGCCCAGTCGAACTGACATAAAATTAACCATCAGGGACAAGCAGCAGCACAGAATCCAACACCCCCAGTTTGGCTCTCAGAACAGGCTCTCCCTCCTCCCCCACCACTTCCACCTTTAGATCAATTCTGAGACAAATGTCCCTGCTCAATTCATTCACACAGTCAGAAACCATCTACTAAGCACTAAGGTACCCAAATCGGGTTTGATCCTCATGCCATCTCAAGGAGTTGGCACTTTCCTTTTTGGGCAAAAGGGAACCTGTCTTAGCTCAGGTTGCCATAACAGAACACTGCAGCCTGGGTGGCTTAAATCACAGACCTTTGTTTCTCATAGTTCCGGAGGCTGGCCGTCCAAGACCAAGATGCCAGTATGGTCAGGTTCTGGTGAGATTCTTCTTTCTAGCTTGGAGACAGCCACCTTCTTACTGGTCCTCACAAGGTGGAGAGAGAGAGAGCAAGCTCTCTGGTATCATAAGGGTACTTATCCTATCGTGGGGCTCTACTCTCATAACCTCAGCTAAATCTTCTCACCTCCCAAAGGCCCTACCTCCAAATTCCATCACATTGGGAGTTAGGGCCTCAGTATAGGACACAATTCAGTCCCCAGAAGAATCCATGGAGAATTTGAGAAGGGACATGACTAGGCTGGGTTTCATAAAAGTCACTCTGATGTCAACAGGGAGGGACATCAAAGAGGGGTAGCCTGGCGGCAGGGGGCTATGGGTGGAGATTGCAGCAATTAGAGGGGGCATCACAGAGGTATTTAGAAAACATCGCCCAAAGCATTTAGTGATTTAGTGGCCAATTAAAAGTGTGACAAGATGGAAGCAGAAGTGTGTGTGTGTGTGGGGGGGGGAGGATAGGTTCAGTTAATTCTGTGGAGATAAAAATAATCAAGGCTAACATTTCATAGAGTTTAATAGGATACAAATGAGTAGTTACTGTCACTGTTCTGTTTTGTTTTTCTTTTCCAGTTTTGTGGGGGTAGCCAATTGGTCTGGAGCCTGACATTTTGAACTTATGACCAACTCCGGAAAGATGTCAAGATGCTGGTCCCTAGACGAGCTGGTCAGAGACGTAATGGGTGGGGGCAAGGGCAGAGAACCAACCATACCTTCTTCAGAGAGTCTGTGGGTTCCATGTGGTTGCAACCATACACGGTTGTGCTCTGTGTCACGGGACAAAACGCTAACCCCCTGTGGGCATGGTTTGTCCAGTTTCATGTTGAAGCATGGGGGTGGTGGGGGGCCTCCTTGGTTGCCTGCAGGTCTGTGACTGCAAGACACCTAATCTAATAAGACTTGTTCCGGGAAGAAAGGGAAGGCAAGTCAATTGTCAGCAACTGGCATCAGGTCCCGGGAACACGGTACAAAGTTTTCAGGTCGCAACAGGACTTCTTCCTAAAGGGATATTGGTATTAGCAGTGGTTCTAAAAAGGGGCCCATGGTAGCTTAGGTTATTACAACAAAGTTAATTTCAAAATCGAATTCTGCTTTAAAATCTGCCTTCTCTGTACTTCCTTAGTGCAGACAGCAGAGAAGTAGGCCTGGTAAGTAGGCCACTGAGGGCTGTGTATAATCAGTGCCTCTTCCAGGATTTCAAATGTGGGCTGGCGTGGGGCTTCGTTTCCACCAGGGAGGCTCAACTTTGTACTGCACGTGTTAGGTGAGCTTCTAAATCTGGAAAAACCTCTAGGAATTATAAAACCCTGGGTTCATAAGAGCTATTTTGACTCTTCACTCCTTTCAAATAATTTGCCTACGGGGCCCAAATTGTAGGGTCCTCATCACCCACTAAATTAGTTGTCATTCTCATCAATTCCCTTTAGGTTAACCCAGGATGCCTAGACAAGGTGATGTAAATGGAGGCCAAGTTCACTGAGTGTAATTTATTTGGTGTCAGGAAAATAAACCATCACATAGCAGAATTTATACAACATGCATGATTCACACCCACAAATTTACGCTCTTAAGTGGAAATGTGCTGTTGCCAATGCACAACATGGGTGACTGGATTGTTAGTGCTACTTTCTAACCCGGGCTGGAAGGCGGGGGTAGCTCCATGCGATACAAGGTACACGCGGAGATGATTCCTGGGCCACAGGGCACCAGGTCTTACATAGCACTCAAACCCTCAGGCCCAGGAGACATAACACTTTCACATTTACATGAATCCCACCCCTTGCAGACAGTCCCCTTCTATCCCGTTCTTTACTGATGTAACCTCTCTTGGGCAGTGATGTGACAAATTGCTCTCATGAGCAATTTAGCTGCGGCATGCAGGTAAACATTCTCAGAGCTAAAGTCGGACCGGGTGAACCTTAGCAGAAGGCTCTAGAAGCCCCTTCGAGTGGAATCTTGAACTCGGAATTGCAGATGGAGCTGGCAAGTCTGTGGGATGGGAAACACCCTCCCAAGGGGCAGGGGGCAAGCGGAAGAGAGGATTCTTACATAAACAACGTCCCCTCCCAGATAAAAAACAATCACGGTAATAGATGCCACATGAGCATCTCCCATGTGCCGCTGTTAGGGAGGTCTTGTAGATGTTACACCATCTAAGTTCATTCCCACAGCAGCTCTTAGGAGGTGGCTTATACTGTGCCTGTCGTGTAAACCAAGTACCGTGATTCAAAAGCATGAAATGGCTCGTTCAAGCGCTAGAAAATGATGAAAAGGGAGTTCAAGCGAGGTCTGCTGGACCCCAAGGCCTGCACTATTCCCACCGGGCTGTGCCGTCCTTCCCCCTGTGCCCCATCTGGGTTCTTTCCTGCAAGGCTGTGCACCGGGCTGAGCGCCACGTGATGACCTCCCGTGGGGACCCCCTGCTTGAGGTGTTTCCATGTCTTGGCTCAGTTCCGAGACCTGCTGACCAGTTTCTGAACTGGGCAGGGAAGAAGATCAGTTAGATCAGGGCAGATTTCTCCTCGGTTCTAGTTCAACACGTGCTGAAGGGGTAAGGAACAGTAACAACAAAAAGGAAGTCATAAAAGGCATTTTCCAAAGAAAACACCGAGCTGAGCATCCAGTGTGGCAGGTGTCGGGGGTGTTTAATGGTAATCCTGTGACGTATCATCCCTGGTACTCCTCCAAACATCTCCAAACATCTCCAAACAAAAGCTACTTGAAAAAACAATAGTTGCTAACCATGCACAGCACCCCCAAACGCCAGATGACAAAGAGAACAGAAAGCAGCTAAGAAAATTTCATTGTGCCTTTCAAAAACAGCCTGAAAAGCAGGATCTCTCTGACGTTATGGGCAGTGGCACCAGCGATCATCGGAGGATAAATCAGTTTGCAGCAGCTGTGGGCTGCTAGTCGGGTCCAGGGCATGGGGCCAGACTCATGTTAACGAAAAACAAAATCTGGGTTGTAAGTCCCCACGGTTTCATGGTGTCCTCTCTATCGGCCTGTGGCAAGTCTGTGGCCTGTATTTTCTGACTCCCAATTCTTTTTGTCTTCAAATTATTGAAAGGAGGGGTCTGGATGGAATGAGATCACATCTAGTTCACTTTGCCCCCACAAGGAAAAGAATAGCTTTTCCATAATTTCCTTTCCAACCTGGAACAGAAGGCAGCAAGGAACCGGGTTGAGACATGGAACCAGCAAATTCCCTCATGAGATCTTTGCTCCAGATACCTTTTAGAAGATTTAGGCAAAACGGGATGTTTTCATGCCACGTCTATGATTCAGCTACTTTTCCAGAGATGGGTGTTATCTCCCACCTACAGATGAGGAAACCAAAGCCCAGAAGGCTAAACCAATGAGCCAGGCTTAGAGAGTAACCATGTAGTTCCCCGAGTCACCTGGGCCCAGCGTGCCAGGTCTCTGGGCCTTTGTCCCCGAGTTCCCGCGGGTAGAACGTCTTCCCCTCCCCTGCAAACCTCTATCGGTCTGTCAGGACTTCTCGACCTCCTCCTGTCTCCACCCCAACCCTGGAAAAACTGCCCTCTGTGCCGCTGGAAGGTTATACACACCTGGAGCCTTCCCAGGTTCCAGCTTGGGAGTGAGGCCGCCTGTGCCCGGGGCCTATGAGCTGCTGGGGGCAGGGGCTCTGAGTCTGTGCTGTCCCTCAACAGGAGCAGAAGTGCCAGGAAGCCAGGAAGTATTTACTGCATACCCCCCACTGTGCCTCCCCCACACAACCCGGGATGACAGGCAAACCAGGGGCTACACACAAGGGTCCCTTCCAGCAGGCCTGACCGGCTTTCCGTTCTACCGAGAGGTTCTCCCCTGCCTCGGTTTTCCCAACACCGCTCAGCAGTGGCGGGTTCGCTTCCTCGTCCCTGGGCTCCTGCTTCTCACATCCTACGTGAATTCACTTGGATGTGTAGACTAGGACAAAAGAAGACTGAGCCCATCCCTGATTCCGGGAAATTCAGAAATACATTAATACGCGGCCGTATTTGTACCGGTCGAAAACATTTTGCACAGATCAGCTGTAAAGACTTCAACACGGAAGTTGAAGGCATCCGCCATCAGAGACGGATACGTAAGGCGGCTCTGCAAATCAGCCAGCATTTGAGAGCTGGAAAGACCTCTGGTTAGACAGAGGGAATGTCACAACATTTGCCGAGCCCCAGACTGAAATGCCATTATCTGACTGAAAACTGTATTCAGCGCAGCCGTGAAGGCTGCCCTCAGACGTGGCTTTCCGGGGCGGGGCGGGCGGAGCTGTTCTGACCGTGAACTTGAGGAGAGATCCGTACCCGTGACTGTTTTCAGGCCTCGCTGGTTGTCAGAACTCCTGACAAATCTGCCAGAGATAGAAACCCCAAGAAGTGCACAGACATGACTTTCTCCCTGTGTCTGAGCCCCCTCTCCGTCTGGCTGGAGACCCTCTCAGAGAGAAGGCGCGGCAGCAACAGAACACTGGGATGACAGCAATAACAATTTCCTCCAGGATTAAAGACTTCCTTGGCTGGGGAGAGGCCAGAGGTAACTATATGCCCCTGTGGGTGCGGATGTCGAAAACCCGGAGTCAACCAGGTAAAGCCGGGATTTGAGTGAATATAATTCACCAGTCCAGCTGCAAAATGAATCTAACGGTGTGATTACACCACTCCGAAACAGCTGAGACCATTAAAGTTCAAATTGGCAGACTTGGACTTCTTACTGAGGGAAGAGAGGCAGCCAGGTTTTAAACAATTACAGTCTATCACTTTAAAAGGTGTGCAGGGTGCCGTGAAAATACCTGTGTGTGTTCGGGAAGAAGCACCTCCCTTTGGCGTCTTCTAAAGCTGTCTACTCTCTTCAGAAGTTGAACACAGGAAGGCAGGAGTGGAGAGCAAGTGGAAATCACTTAGCCCTTTGGAGAGTCAAACTCCTTTGCTGATGAAGGGGGAAACCCCACTTTATTCCAGAAGCTAAACATCAGGACACTGAGCCTTGGCCTTTCTAGGAGCAACTTCATTCAGATAGATGCAGGACTCCCAAATATTGTACAACCTTTTGAATTTGCAACAAAGCCTGAGTATCAGTTCTGAAAGCAGTTGGGACCCCAGACTGTAATTGTCTGTGGCCAGTAGCGAAAGAGAAAAATCATGTATGTATATATATATACATATACATGTGTGTGTATATATATATGTATGTATATACGAATACCTATACATGTACATATGTATATATGTGTATACTTGTATATATACACGTATAGGTATACATATATACCTATGTATATGTGTGTATATATATATATATATATATACATGCACATACACACAGTACACTTAAACTCACAAATAATTTTTTTCATGTTTTATTTATTCCTTTTGTTTGTTTTGTTTTTGTTTTTAAATATGAAATTTATTGTCAAATTGGTTTCCATACAACACCCAGTGCTCATCCCGACAGGTGCCCTCCTCGGTATGTTTTATTTATTCTTGAGAGAGAGAGTGAGTGGAGAGGGGCAAAGAGGGAGGGAGACACAGAATCCAAAGCAGGCTCCAGGCTCTGAGCGGTCAGCACAGAGCCCGACGCGGGGCTCGAACTCACGGACCTCGAGATCATGACCTGAGCCGAAGTCGGACGCCACCCAGGCACCCCACGAATGATCTTTATTGATACCGCTTCCCTTTTTCTTGTGAACATATTCACATAGAAGTGCAGAGCTCGGGATTCTGGGCGGGATGCTGACCTCGTGTGCCAGAAAAGAAGAGCGAGGTAAATCAATAGGTGAGGAGAGGACTTCAGTTCCTGCTGACTAGAATTCAACCAGAGCGTTTCATAATTATGTGGAAATTTTCACATATGGGCCAGGGACTGGATTTGAAAAAAAAAAAAAAAAAAAAAAAAAAAGTGCTGAAAATGTGGCCTGGAAATTCTAGGAGGATATTTGTGGATCACAAGTTCCACTGAAAGCATCCTACAAAACATCTCTTTCAGGATGTTCATTCCCATGAGACCAGTCTCGGACAGAATGGGCTGTTTGGGCACTGGGACGCCCCTGGCTGACACCCCTCAGCTCCCTCGAGGGCGCCCCAGGCCTCCACAGAGCACCTGGCCTGCCCATCGGGGTCTCTGGGTGAAGGCGGGGAGTCGCATTCGGTGCCAAAAGGCACCCTGGGGAGAAAGGAGCGCGTGTGAGAGTCCACTGCCCCCAACACCCCTGCGGCAGCTATACTCCTACTTATTTTACGCGACAGTTTTCCAGGGGCACACACACACACACAAAAAGTCTCACGGTTTAATAAACTGGGGGGTGGGGGGAGTTTGGGCATCCACCCGGCTAGGGGACTTCGTAAGCCTTTAAGCTTAAATCACTCTTACTGGCTTATCTCAGTGTTTCCTCTAGATATTCTTTCGGCTTTCTTAATGCATCTTAAAAACAAAAAAACAAACAAACAAAAAAAGAGGGCCTTCTGACTCCATTCGTCACAAAGGATGGGATTTTTAAAAGCATCTCAATGTCCCTTGAGAGGCAAAATCCAAACTGGTGTTGAGCGCTGGCATCCAGAAGAGCCACTGCTGTGGCAATAAAATATTTTGGAACTCACTGACCTATGTCAACGCTGGGGTGGAGGACACAACTGTCACTCTTTGGGGTCCCTTTCCTACCTGTGCTTGCCAGAAATTTCTAGACTGCATCATTTTTTTAGTAACCAAATTTTACCATTTTCTCCCCGACCTTCCATATCTACTTAGTCATTCTGACAAACTGTACATTTATACAGTGCTCTATAGCTTATAAAATGTATCTATAGATATTCTCTCATCTAGCCTTTTATCTTATCGAAGGAAGTACCAACCACATCTACCATACCTTATCCAAAATGAGCTCCTTAAGTATGAAAAAAGTCATAGCAAGAGAAAAGAAAAATTACTGGCACAGATATTAGACTTTTTCCCATTGCAAATTATCTTTACTAACCGGCTGTCTGGGAACTGCTCCAACCTGACCTGAGTTTCCCTTTGATAACATGGTGTTTCTAAGCAACCTTGTTGGGCGAGCACGCATGCACGAGTGGTCAGCTACCACTGTGACTTCCACCAGTACGCTTCTTTCGCCGGACATGCATCTAATTTGATGCTAGTTTTGACGGACACCAATTTTTACGGCAGACTTTTTCACAGGTACCACCAAAAAAAGATGCAAATTCAGAATTCCTCCTCATACAAATGGCTACCTAGTATATATGACTAACCCAACAACGCGAAAATCAAACTCTCCCGACTTCCCTTCAAGTGGATGAGCAGCTAGGTCGGCAGGCACTCACAGCCCATTTACAAAAGTGCTTTCTCTACAGGGTGCTGCCCAAACATGACCCGGTGGTGATTCACCAGGTTCTTTCGCTGGGACTGCTTCGTGAAAGCCTGACCCCTCTCGCCATGGAGGTGTAGAGGGGTTCTGCTCAGTAGCTACTGTTTCTGGGCAAATCTCATGGGGTCATCAACTTAAAACATGGCCTCCAGAAGCTCACCTCTCCCCGTAGCAACCTAGAGGGTCCACTGTCCCAGGATTGTATTTAACATCACTGCGACCCATGAAAATAATGGTGGTTTTTATCTGTATGGCATTTACTGAATATATACTCTGTGTCAGGCATTGTAGGGCTTGTTTCTTTCAATACCCACACCAGTTAAAAGTTGAGACAGAGACTAGCATCCCTATTTTAAAGACAAGACACACGAAGACTGGAGGTCTAAGCATTTGGACCGAGGTCCTGTAGCAAGTGCATAGAACCTGGGCTCCGACTCAGACCTCCATTACTCCAAACCATCATTCTAGTTCCCCGCCTGCCACCCTCGGATGCTCGTGACGGGACTCAGCGCGCACTGACATCGAAACCACGGAAGCATTCACGAAGGCCCCGCAAATTCACTGTTGACACTGAGCTTGCTTTTGGACTTGGAGCCGTAATAAAATTGTGTACAGTTCTGCCCTCCCTTTAAGTAGAAGCCAAAACCCTCCTGTTCATAGGCTTTTCTGGTTATACTGACTTGTTTTACTTCTTTACAGTCATTTGTCTTGTTTATGGGTAGAATTTGCAAATAAATCCTTCACGGAAAAAACCCTTTTATCATTTTACATTCCCAGATCCTGACGGCACCCGAGTTCTGATTCTTCAGGGAGGACTGGGGAGGACTGAGTACATTCTTACCGGCTGTCTTATCCCTCCCCAGACGTTCCGGAGGAGACGTCATCTGCGAACAATCTCCCGTGTCTCCCAAATAGCCTACCGTCTTCACATTCTGAAAGGCCCAGTCCCCCTAAATAGGACCTTCCGGATACTATATTTGGATCTTCAAATGTCTACTACCAATCTCGTTAATTACAGAATTCCCGCAACACACGGCCTCTAGAAATCACTGTCTTCTACCTCCCCCTCTTTACAAAACGCCCCCGAATCCCACAGTCCGATGGCAGCGATTTCCAAATGGCAAACCGAGGCCTATTTGTGAATCAGGAGATAAATTTCGTAGTTTGCAACCAGCTTTTCTCCTTTAATAAACAGAACAGAATAGTATGGAAAATATAAGAGTGTGTCATCGACATCAGTAGTTCTCCGCCAGAGGGGTCTTCCTCCCTCCAGGGAGCGCTAGCGATGTGTGGAGACAGGGAGGCCCTGGGTGCCACCAAACACGTCACAGCGACAGGACGGCCCCATGATGGGATAATGATCCAGCCTCAGGCCCACAGCGCTGACTGAGAAACCCTGAACCACTGTAAGGGCAAGTACCGTCTCATCAAATTTTTGTCCTGTCGTTACGTGTGTGTATGTGTGTGCGTGTGCGTGCACTGTGTGTACATGTGTGAGCATGTGCATGGGTGTGTAAGTGTGTGCATGTATGAGTGCACACACACTGGGCTGCAACGGGAAATTAAAAATAAGTTCTTACTGTGTGACGAACACCCACAGACATTCCTCTCTCTTGCCAGAACGAAGCCCGGGACGGCCACGGTGGGAGGAACAACATGGCCTCTGCGAACTGCCCAGTTCCGCGTCCCCAGGTGAGGCTGGACAGGCCACCCACCCCGACACCTATGGTTCTTCATCCGTGAAGCCATTTTGGTCACAGTAGGTCCTCACTGGGATGCTGCTGAGGACGGGACACGGTGGCACCTGCACGTCTGTCCGGGGCCTCGAAGGGCACCTCCCAGCAGCCAGCGCTCCGTGAACGCTACCTACTACCGTGCACCTCGGCTCGACCCTGGACTTCAGGACGAAGCCGCTCGCGGGCAGGAGTCAGCAGCCGACCACGGGAAGGGCCGTGACTCTGGAGTCAGAGTCACCGGGCCACACACACAGCCACCGACCACTTCTCTCTCTACAGGTGGGGTCACATTGCTTTGTCTGCGGCTTCTCAGCTTATTCAGTAGTGGGTTAGCAATCAAAACGCCTCAGCCCCGGTGGTTTCAGGGAGGACGTGACAAGCAACACACACACAAACTCAGTAAGTATTAGCCCCCACCCCTTTCTTTGAGTCCTAAGTACCACGCACAGTACTTGCCACCAGCAGCTGTTTAAGAAGTACATAATCTAAAGCTTCTGAATAACCGAGACACCATTTGTATCGTAACGTGTAAGTTACCATTGTAAATGAGGGATAAAAGGCACAAAAGGGATAGAAGGACGTGTGCGTGGCCTCTGCTCTGTCACCTGCACAGGGGCTAGAAATTCCAGTTCTCGATACGCTTCTGCACACGACCTTATTAACTTCACGAACAACCGGTGTGGGAGGCAGGCAGTGGTACTATTCTCCTTTCACAGACAAGGCAGCAGAGCTGAACCACGCAGGGAAGAAGGACAGCAGGCACCTGGAGCTAGACCCGGGGACCCCGTCCAGGCCTGCTCGCCGGCGATCTCGTCTCAGCCTCTCCACCCGATGGGCCTCAAACACTTCATTCATAAATTGAAGGAGCAGACTAAATTATGTCCAAGTTCCCTTTAATGTTTCAAATCATTATAATCGGGGAGGCTGGGTGGCTCAGTCGGTTAAGTGTCCGACTTCAGCTCAGGTCATGATCTCACGGTTCGTGGGTTCAAGCCCCGTGTGGGGCTCTGTGCTGACAGCTTGGAGCCTGGAGCCTGCTTCGGATTCTGTTTCTTTCTCTCTCTGGGGAGGAGCCCCTCCCTGCTTGCGCTCTGTCTCTCTCTCTCTCAAAAATAAACATTAAAAAAAAATTTTAAATCACTGTAATCAATGAAAATCTGACACTCTCCCCCACAGAGATGGCCAGTGAATGAGAGACGCAGACCCAGATTTGCGGCTGGTGGCTCAGGCCATGATCTTTCCTCCAAACCCACACATCCCCCACTCAACTGAAGGGGCTCCTGCCAAACTCCTCAGTAAGACCCAGGGCAATGTTCACTCTTAAAAAAGATGAATTTGCATAAGATGGCACTTTGAAAAGAGGGATACAGCGGATTCAACAGAAACTCGTCAAGTTTTTCCTGATGGAAAAACGGAAGCTTTTGGCCAAGGACCAGGCATCACCCAACACATTTTTAAGAACCAAATTATAACTGTATCAGCAAGTTCTTATCTGTGCCATTCTACAAAAGCACACTCATTCCTAATTTTTGAGAAAGCAGCAGCAGATTTCCACTGAAAAGATTTAATACAATTGAATTTTGAAAGTTTCTGTCACACCCAGGGCCCAAGGTTTCAGTGATGCCCTTGTCTTCTCAAACGGCTGGAGGCCTGACACGTGTATACGAGGAAACTACCCTCGCCCGTTCTGGAGAAACTCCCTCACCACCAGGTAGCGGGCTTGGAGATTTCAGCCAATCTGACGAATCAGCAGGAAGCACATAGAGTCAATCCAGCTTCTGTAGCACTGGTCACCGTTCACATATTTTAAGTCTCTGAGATGCCCCCAGCGATGCAGCATCAGGACAGGGCCCTTGTTCGGCCCACAGACCCCTTCAGGCCCCTTCCCGCCGCGCACTGTCCGGGCTCCTTCCCTAACACACCACACTCTCCCACAGGTCTCTGCTTTCACAACAGTATTCCTTCTGTCTGAAATGTCCTTTCCTTTCTCTGTGAACGTTATCTCCCCCAGCCTCCAAAAGGTTCTTCTCCAGCTAAACAGTTCCTCACCTGCACCCGACCCCCCAACCCCCAGGCCAACACTGTGGCTCACAGCAACCTTTAGTATTCCTCCTGTAAGAGCCACCCTGCCCTGTGGCCTTCAACGCACAAGTCCTTCTTCTTCACGGAGCTGTGACCTCCAAGAGGGTGGGGACTGTTTGGTCCAACACTCTGGTCCCAGGACTTAGCTTCACGATACTTTACTTGTTCCACAGTCCTCTCTGCCCATCCTGAGATCCATAAAGGCCAGGGTCAGATCTACTGGGCATACAGTCCTTCAGGGCATACAGTCAGTGCCTAATAAATACCAACTTCATGAATTAACTAGGAGTTTCTAGAGGGCAAAAAATCTCTGGGTTATAGGTGTATCCAGCAGCACTCAGCACAACGCCTATCCCATAATAGGTGCCTGTAGATGTGTGAAGTAACAAAAGGAAGGAAGGTTGAACCCTGTTACAATCCTGGCTCAGCGCTGGCTGGACTTAGTCTACCTTGGCCAGATCTTTTAAGGACTGCTCATTAAATAAGTAATCAAGGTTTGTTGGTGGCCTGGGAGCTCAACAAACCAGTCAACTTGGCTTGACGTATGCTCTAGTCTGGAACTTCCTTCTGTGCAAACATCACATGTCCCGGGGGCAAACCTCAGGGACTGATGGAGAGGGCAAAAGACTCGTGTCCTGGGTCTTCTAGAATACTTCTCAGCCACCTGCCTAGAATAATACAATTTTTCCATCTTAATTTTGCCACCGTGGTGCAAAGTGAAAACACTAACTGTCCCTTAAGAGATGAAACTCAGTTGGGACATGTCAGGTTGTATGAGACCTACCAGACTGACATCTTTAGAAACTGGCTGTCAGCTGTGACTTCTGCCTGTCCTTTTTTAGACTTTAACTGGTGGAGAGGCCTTTGTGCTAACATTCGTACATCAGCGCTTCTCAAACTACAGTCTTGGGACACACGTCCTCTAGGTGATCCTGAGGAGGAGCTCGTTGATCAAATAAATTCGGAGGTTTACGGGCTCTTCGGGGCCTTGCAGTGCATTAGTCCAGCGAATCCCAGACTCCCTGGGCGTGGAGCCTTCACACCTGTAGCTGTGGAATGCACTGGGAAACACAGCACTCTACAAAAGAGGTCAGCAAACTTGTTCAGACAGGAATACCTTGGGCTTGGCCAGCCACATACGACCCTGTCTCATAGTCTTCTCTTGTTGCGCTTTACCCTTTAAAAAATATTTTTTTTTTACAACACTTTAAAAACGTTAAAGCCGTCTTAGCTCATGGCTTGTACAAAAACAGGCTAAGCTCTGGATTTGGTCATAATTTTGCCTACCTGGCTCTAGAATATTTTTCCCTGACAACCAGCTGTTGGGTGAACTTGAGTCCAATAGCTTCTAAGAGCACCACGTTTGAATTACCCGTGACAATCTTTACTTCTTTCCTTTTAGAAGTCGGTGTAAATTGTTAGTGCTCATAAAAGCATCTCCTGGGCAATCCCAGGGCAAAAGCTAAATAGTCAGTATAATTATAAGACTCCAAATAGTGCTCCTATCACTCCCGCATGTCCAGCTCTGTCATACCTGCCATACGTGGGTCATCGCAACCCTGTAAGGCACAGGCTGGTGAGTGAGGTACTCAGGCCTGCTGTCTTACCCCATCACGCTCACTCCGCACTCCTGCACAGTCCTGTGTCACCACCAAGAGGCTAAGGAGCCGTGGACCATGGCCGATTCCACTCGATTTCACAGGAACCCTAGTGTACCCAGCAGGGAGCCACACGCCGGGGCCACCTGCTTAAAGCACCAGCCCCGGCCAGAGACCAGCTGCTCCTGCCAGGCCTGGCTGTGGGTTTTTCCCATAGAACCATGTCCAATCAAGGGCTCTGGAATCAAAAACACCTGGGTTCAGATCCTGTTTCCATCGTAACACTGTTTGGGTGATCCTGAACATGTTAAGAAATCTCTTTAAACTTCAGTTTTTGGACCCAAAATGTGCCACCGCCTCCCCCGCAGCACTGTCAGGAAGGGCTCGTGAGGCCAGGTGGGAAAGGCGTGCACCACTTGGACCTGGACAAAGAAAGAGCCCAAGAGGAACCGCTCATCCTGCTCTTCAACAGCCCTCTCTGAAACACCTCTTTGCTGCCAAGGATGTGGAGCAGAGGGAGACAGGGCCCCTGGCCTGCCCATCCTCTGAGACAGATGCATTTTCAAAGGACACGTAAAACACTGCACATGCAAGGCTGGGGAGCAGGGGGGTGGGGATGATTAATTGGAACCCAGGAGCTGGAAAACACTTCACAGAGACCTTTGAGCTGGAATCCTGGGGGAGAAAATAAGATCTGACCAGCTGTAGAATGGAGGCAAATTGATCCTGGGCAAGAGCGGGCAGGGGGAAAGAAGACAGAGCCAGCTTAGAGAAGCTGGCAGTTGCTGGCAGGACATGGGACATGAGGGTAGAACGTGGGGGAGGAGGTGGGGGGGGGGGGGGGGGGGGGGGGTGGTAGGCCATGAAAGTGTGCCCCACCCGGCGGCATTTTATTTGAAGAAGATAACCAAAGATGTCTCCTGGAAGACAAGGCTGCTGCCTGACCTAGGATGCTGCTAAGACCCACTCGTCCTTCTGTATTCCCTCCTCTTCCACGAGCCACAGGCCTCCTCCTGGGCCCCACGGTGGGGCCAGACAAGGAAGTCCATTCGGCCCAAATTGTGTCCGAGGTCTGCTCCCCTTTAGAAGATGATCCCCAAGGACAGGTCATGACTTGTTCATCTATCTCTGTGTCCCACGTGTATGGGACGTTCACCTTGTACACCTGCTCCGCACGCCAAACTCCAAACTTGTTTGTTGAAAATAAATCTAATGACAGGTAAGACTCTTGTAGCAGAGTACTTTGGATTTTCCCACCAAAGCATCTTAGATACAGCCTTCTTTCTGCTGAATTCTGCACTTCTGAAATGTAGTAAAAACATTTTCTGTCTAACGTCCTGCTAGACCCTCTCACTTAAAAAAAAAAAATCTCATTTAAAGCTCAAGGTAACCCTTATTCCACATTTTAAAGGTGAAAAAAAATCAAGTTTAAATTAAATGATATGCCCAATGGCAGTCAAGCTAGTTCACGGAAGAATGAATGATAACCTAGCATCTTTTCATCGGACCAACATTTACTTTACCTTATTAACACATATAATTGGGAATTGGAATTCCAAAGCAACACAGCAAGTACGAATTCAGACATTTTCCCAACCATAGGTTCTGCCCCCCCCCCAACCCACACCCCCCCTATACACACACACACACACCCGATTCAAATAGTAAAGATATGTCCCATTAAGGTGGGTTCCTTTTGTTGTGAGGAAGTAGACAGAAAGGCAAGATAATCCGCCAGGGTTTGTTTTCTGTCACTGACACAGAGGAATAGACCCATTCGTGCTAATAATGCCTAACGCAGTTCATTTCCTGCTTCTAAAGGCCCCAGGGAGAAATACAGGCCCCGCCCCCCAGACCCGGTGCCCCCATTTCTCTCCCCAACTTCCAACCCATCTGTCATTCCTAATACTCCCCCTGGAACGGCTGTGTCCTTAAACATTTCCCAGTTACAGAACTCTGTACAGAACTGAGACACCCCAACTCGTTCGATACTGGCCACCTTTAGTGTCCTGAACTGCCAGCACGGGAGACAGCAGGGGGCCAATTAGTAATTCTTGATTTTACCCAATAATCTCTCACCTGGAATTCTTCGTACAAACTCCTCAAGAGCACTGCCCTAGCCTGAACTGATAGAGTCAAGGCCGCTGGCTTGCGCAAAGACAAGGGGATCTCTGAGATGACGGGACACAGGGCACAGGTTATTAATAGCACTACTCTGTGGTGCCACACATCGTAATAAATGCCCCTGTCATTTGTTTACCCGCACCAGACAGTAACCTGCGTTCAGATAAATGAACTTGGTGCCTGCAAGATTTATGATACACTTCTGTGTTTAGCACTGTTTAATCAGGAAGTTAACATATTACGGTGTAAAATCCTTTACAAGCATGTACAGAGAGCCGCCATCAGCCCTCTGCCAGGCCTGGGGGTCAACAGCCCCAGCGTCTCACAAAATACAGCAAAGACCAGGCACCAGGAGCCTCAGGCAGGCTCACAAACGGCGTTAGCAAAACAGCATCAGGGTTCATTTTTTTTTCCCCCTTGTTTCCCCATTTTTTTTCTTTTGGATTTTTTATTATTATTTTTTTTTTTTTCCGTTTTCAAGGTTCTCATTTTTGAAGAGGCAAGGTGGTAAGCAAGGGCCGGCGATCCTGTCTCTAGACCGCCCTCCCACCCTCCCCCACCCCACCGCTGAGCGCCAGGAATCGGGGAAGGTAAATTAGGGTCAGGAGGCTGGTCCCGGAGTTGAAAGTGTTTGGACAAGGCCGGCGAGCATGTGGGGGGATCAGCATGAGGCATCGCACCTGGAGGAGGAGGCCCGGACTCCAGCCCCAGCGCCATAAGCCTGGCTCCACGAAGTCTAGCCAACATCTGGAATGGATGTCAAGAGACACAGGCAGCCCTTGCTGGCGCGCCGCTCTACCTTTGTACTTTCTGTTGCAAATTGAAAAGCAAAACAGACATCAAGGATATATTTATATAACTGTCTTCGAGTTGCATTTTCTACTCCCATCTGCTGCACATGATAAGTTTCAAGTGTTTTCTAATAAAAAAAAAAATGGGAGGGCGGGACGGGGTGGAAAGCAGGAGTGGGGGTGCACGTGTGAGCCTGAAGGCGGCCCCTTATTTGGTGCGGAGACGATCTTTTTCAGGCTTCATTTAAAAGGAAGAAGTCAAAACATGCCATGTCGAAGGTATCACTGTGTTAAATGTCCTGATATTCTGCAGTCACACGTATTCACAAATTTGCATGAAATCACTTTAAAGGAAAAAAAAAAAAAAAACAAACAGTGTACTTCCTAAACCCTTACACTCACTGCTGGGGTGGAGAATGTTGGGGCGAAAGAAGCACATATTTTTGTTGTTAAGTCTTTGGAGGAAAGAGAAACGTGGAGGCGTGAGATGGTGGGGCGAGATATTTAGGGGAAAAAAATACAGCATCGGATAGAAATACATCAGGCAGATCCAAGATAATTTGGGTTTGTCTACGTTTAGGTAAATATGTGAATCCAGATGTGACTGCTGACTATTCATGAACAAAGCCGGAGCCCCCATCAGCCAAGTTTAGTGCAGAGCTCAGTTACCAGCCAGGACTGAAACCAGTCTTTGTCTTTTATTCTTCCACTGATGGGCAATGGGAGGAAAGAACTAGGAAAGTGGGATTCGGTAAGTTTTTCTTTTACCACTGGACCACGTTTAAACATGAAAAGCAGAGTAGTGAATCATGAGACAACGACCCTGATAATTTAGGACTTATTGAAACAAACACACCAAACAAACAAACAAACAAACAAACAAAAAGAAGGGCCTCTGGTATCTTGGGTAAAAGTAAGTATCTCAATGAGCCAAACATTTTTTGTCAGTCTGTCACTTTGAAGAGGCAAATACTGCCAGAGGGAAGGCAGAATGTCCGTCTATCCAGTCGCACCCCAATCCATATTTCTTCTGGGGATTATCTCTACATCCAAATCAAGATGGGTATCTGCTGACAGGAAATGCTGTGCCCCTGAATAACCGTGGACAGTGTGCACTTTTCATAGGACTTCATAAAGAATACACATTTTCACCCTTCTCCATCACCTGGACACCCACGCGCGTCGCACGCTGCCTCTGAACCCTTGCTTACGCACGGCCCACGTCCAGGCCGTCTCTCCCACCGAGGTCTCAGACTCAGAATCCCGTCCTGCGGCGCTCTCCCTGCGCGCACTACCAAGAGATGAGACGCGTCACGTCAAGTCACGTGTACCTGTCATCCTGGCCTTACCTGGATCAGCCCCACGCGTCAGCAGGGCAGAGGAAGTTAGCGGTACTTGCTGTGTGCCCCACACACCCCATTCTGTGCGGGGAGTTTCACACTTGACGGGGCTCCATTCCTCTCCTACTGGTAGCACATGAGGGGCAAGTGAACTCCTGGGCTCTCTCTCTTACTGTGCTTTCTCCTCTGCATTTCTTCAAGTTCATTTCCACCTGGAACCTTGGGCATGGACTTCCTGCCAGACTGAGGATGACAGGCATAGTGTCCTCACAGCTGATGACACCAAGCCGTGAACTCGTATCGGGTATTTAAGCTGAGGAGCTGCTCCTGCCAGGCCACATACACTGTCTCACCAAACCAGGGTGTGCTCTCACCAAAATTATACGGCTATGCTTCCTTGAGATGGTGTAGAATTCCATTTCCACTCTTTTCATCACAAAGTGAAAAGGAAAGCCCCAAGTCACAAAATCGGACCTGACATTTCCTCTTCCCACTAACGCAAAAACAGAGGCACCTGGGTGGCTCAGTCGGTTAAGCCTCCAACTTCAGCTCAGGTCATGATCTCCCAGTTCGTGGGTTCGAGCCCCACGTCGGGCTCTGTGCTGACAGCTCGGAGCCTGGAGCCTGCTTCTGATTCTGTGTCTCCCTCTCTCTCTGCTCCTACCTTGTGTGTACTCTCTCCCTCTCTCTCTCTGTCGCTCAAAAACAAACATTAAAAAAAAAAAAAAAAAAAAAAAACAGCATAAGGAAGCAGATGGGTTTACGGGGTCAGTTAAAGCCTGTGTCTGTTTGAAGCCCAGCCCCTGTGCACCATCCTCCACAGGCACAGAGGCCAGCGTGGCTGGAGAGACACCTATGGCAGAAGAAAGACCACAGGACCCCTCTCAGTTCTGTCCATGGTGACAAAACAGAGAATCCAGCAGCAGATTCTGTGTTCAGTTCCTGAGTTTTGCTTATCTAAATGGAAGGAAGCTGCATAGTAATAAGGGAGAGTGACATCTCTGTTCCCAGTGCCAGCAATGAAACCAGACTCCACGCTAAAACCTCTTGACTAGGCATGCTAGGCCTCGGTTTTCCCCTCTGCAAAATGGGGGTGATAGTGCTGCCTTCCTGGGTCTTGTGAACACACAGGATGATGGTTACCTTTATCCGCTCAGGGGCCTCAAATGGGACACAAACCCAAGAGCTTGCTGTCACCCAGGTGCTGACTCACACAGACCATGAGACTCACCCACTGCCTGCCCCAGAGGCAAACAACGAACAAAATCCAAGCCCCACCCGTGACCACAGTCATTTTCAATGATTCTATATACATCATTCTAAAAGCTACTTTTGGGGGTGCCTGGGTGGCTCAGTGTGTTAAGCATTCGACTTCAGCTCAGGTCACGATGTCATGAATCATGGGTTCACGCCCCACATTGGGGGCTTATATGTGTATTTTATAGTAAAATTAAAATACATAAAATATGTGATATTTATACACACACACACACACACACACACACACACACACACACAGAACGTTTTTACCTTTTCAACCTGGGTCTATGGCATTTTCTTGTGCCCCATTATTTGGGGGCAAGGGTTACAATTACATCAAAGTTCATAACTTAAAATCATTTTCCCTGAGTTCAGCAAACACATTGCTCTTTGGTCATGAACTTTGGTTGTTTCTCAGTGACAAAACTTCCAGCTTTGCTCAATTTCCAAAAGAATGTCGTGAAGCATTTGGACTCCTACCTAAACCATGGTTGTCCAAAGAGGTCAGGATGAAGCCCAAAGACTTGTGATCCAGGAAACAGCTGTCCTATCTTCGGCCAGTCTGAGATAGTCATGGAAAGTGGAAAGTTACCACACAGATATTAACACTGGATCTTTCTCCTGGCGCCCAATGCCGGCGAAGCAACAGAACAAAACCAGAACAAGAAAGTAACAAATACAAAGGCTCACGTGGCCGTGGAGGAGAGAAAGCAGACCTGTCACTCCAGCGGTGGCAGCGGAGACAGTCAGGAAGTGCAGGGCGTGCGTCTGCGTCCTCACTGTGCAATGCTGGGAAATTACTTGACTGCTCTGTGCCGCTGTCTCTTCGCCTGCAAAGTAGGAATAAAAATGGTAACTGTTTGAGAGGCTTCCTGTTTAGGATTAAATTAGCTAATGGATATGAAATGCTTAGCGCAGGGCCCGGCATAAAGTGTGTTTAATACACTTCTGCAAATAAAATAAGGACTGAAAGGAACTGTTTCCAACACTCACCATGTTAACATGCAGAAGTGGACAGCCTCGTGACAAGGGCTGCAGGCTGCGGGGGGAGGGGGAGGGGGAGGGACGGGGGCTGGGGAAGGGCGTGAGGAGTAAAGCCTCTGTGGGGGCAGCGTGTCCTTTTCTGCTGTGAAGAATGTCCCGGAACTAGATAGAGGTGGTGGTCTTACAACACTGTGAATGCACTAAATGCCACTTTAATAAGACGGTTAATAGGTAATTTTATGTTATGTAAATTTTACTAAACTAAAAAAAAATAAAAAGCTAATGGTAGCTGTGGGCCTAAATGAGCCAAGAAAAGCACAGCTTAAGAGAAGAGGCCCTACACTCAAGAACGGTCATAGACTAGCCTAAAGGTCAAAGCCGGTGGGGACCCCGCTGGTCTAGAGCTGGTGGGGAGCCTGGCCAAGCCAGTTCAGAGCTACCTTGCCGCAACTCACTTGGATCCCTTCAGAATCATAAAACATTCTAGAGAAAAGATGCTCACAGATCTGGCCTCTCTGCCTGTTTAGGACCCAGGACAAACGGTTCTTTATTTCCGTAAAGTCCTTCCGAGGTACAAGCATAGAATTCCTAAAGGCCCTTCCTCCAGGGAACATCTTCTTCATGTTCAAATGAAGTAACTTAGAACTCCTGTGCTGTCTGTCCGTAGAAAACACACTGTCACCCCCTTGGGCTCAGAGGAGCAGTGGAGGCCACCCCAGCCTCCAACTCCCCAACACTTTTTCTCAAAGGGAGAAGAGCGCAGTAGCAGGTCCTGGCACATCTGCAGGTGACAGGGTGGCTCCAGCTCCGGGCAGTGAGGCGCAAATCCAACCCCAACCAGCCAAAGCTCGCAAAGGAGCCCCTCAGCAACGCCTTCCAACGGCGTGTGCCTTTCAGCAGGCTTCCCAGAATCCTACCTCAAGGCACACGGCCTGCTCGGCTCTGGTCCCTCCACAACGCTGGGCTGGGGCCAGGCTGCTGGGGATGCTGGGAGACATCTCCATACGTCAGACACTGTCACTAAAGCGCCCTTCTCTCTTTGTAAGCTTCATCCGGAGGTGCTCCCTCCCTTTATTTAGGAGCCAGTCCCCCCAGATCATCTCTGTTGTTAACACACCCCTTCATTCAGTGACTATTTCCTGAGGACCGTCTTCGCAAGAGTCACTAGAGTGCTATGAGTTAGAATGTAAAAATGAATTAAAAGTGGTCATTACCCCGTTTGGAGGGCAGAGCTATCTAAAGAAGTGTGTTTATAATCCAGCGTGACAGTGTGATGGTGGACCTTCCATGGGCCACAGATGACAGTTCTCCCAACTCTGTCTGGGCAGAGGGCTCAAGACAGGTGGGGTTGCACAGTCCTGAGATTTGGTAGAAGGACAATAAACAGGAAAAGTGTTTCCCAAAGTGATTTCTGATAGATGTGATCAATAATACTGGGTGAACTGAAAAGGATATGCTTTAAAATGTTTAAATTATTTTCTCACTGCTGAAGTCTATGAATCTTTTAAATGGGCTTAACTCACTCATGGAAAAGAAAATAAGAAGTAAAAGAGAACAGAGGAGGAGAGAGGGAGACTAACGCGTGGCTCACACAGAGGGCTCAGCTCACAGACAGACGCGAGAGTGACCTTGCTCTGAGTACAAGTGCAATGCACAGGGACAGGAAATTCACTGCATGAACCTCACCAAGTAGCTTCAGGCCAGTTAATGGTCAAGACTGTTGAGACTGTGTGCGTGTGTGTGTGTGTGTGCGTGCACGCGTGTGTGTGCGCATGAGCCTGCGCATGAGGTGTGTGTGCAAATGCAATTGACTTGAACTCACATGGCGGTGTCCTTCCAAAATATGTCTTCTCGTCCTATTTTGCAGCTATGTAAGGTTCTAGAAATGATTTTCTCCAAAGCAGCAAATTCACCAGACTAACCGGGAGCCTGAAATGAAGCCACCATAAGATAACAGAGAACTGACGTGCTTTGGATGGAGGAGAGAGCCTTACAGGAGGCATGTGGCCGACCGCTAGCCTCTACTAAAAAATTGCCAAATAAATATTTCACCCTAATGAGAGTAGATAATGAGAGCGAAAGCCTCTTGGGAGACTAAGCTGTATGTCCACCGAAGAGGATTTAAAAGAGGGCAGGGCCCATCCAGCGTGGAAGGGAGTTGCACCCTATGGAAGGCTGAATCCACCTCTAAGACCACCTTTAATTCTTACCGCTAGGATTCCTGCTCCTCTAACAGGAAACTCTATAGCCTCAAATGTCACAGAAGTAAAAGACCGGAACCAAACACTGCTATTCAGACGACGACAGTCGCTTCTCTCTGACGGGGAGTCTCGGAGAAATTGTAGATTGGGACGGAGGCATCCATCGCCGCTGTAAGGCAGTCCATGATGAAAGGGGGTGTCTGTGGATGCTTTATTAAAATTCCGCTAAGGTACGGAAACCCCTAAAATGCGCTGGTTGAGTTAGGTGTCTGCCCCCCCCCCCCCACCTCTAAATTTCAACTGATCCACAGCCCGGACGAAACGCTTCCTCCAGCTGCCCATGTATCTCTGATAGAATTTCCTGCCTCGGTCAGAATGCCCTACAGACGACACCATGAAAAAAGTTCTCGCTTCAGAAGAACGACTGTCTGCTGCGGAAAGAAAGTAAGGCCATTCCTATGAAACCTATAAACTCCAAACAGGGACACAGAACTAGCAGTTGCCAATAACTTTAACTTCATTTATCTATATTTGGCAAAAATCGTGCTGCAGCTGGAGATGAAGTGCTGAGCACATAACTGCGGAGACGTGAGCTCCGAAACGGCAATTACTAAGCTGCGCTGCCTCGTGTAAGATTTCACTTTTGTTTATTATATTCCAAGCGACGCTCTAACTCTCTACAGTACAGACGGCATTGTCTCAAGCAACAGCCACTCCTAAGGGCATCTCCACCTCCACGGCTGCCTACCAAGGTGCTGGGGGGGGCGGGCGGGGGGGCGGGCAGAGATCTCTCTTGTGGCCACGTGAGCACATGCACCTCTCTCTTGTTCCTAATTGGAAGAAACTATTCTCGTGTTCCGCTCAAACTTGGCTTATCACATACTGTGCACAACTCGGATGATGCCTCTTTTTTTATCAGTGCAGATATTGATAATTATAATTGGCAGGCTGAGGAAGAAGGATATAAATATCTCATCAGCTGCCACAGAGCAGAGAAGTGGGGGGCGGGGGCGGAGAGGTGGCAACCTACACATCGGAAAGGGGCTGATGGGGGAAGCTGGGTCCTCACAGCCATTGTCTACCAGGCAACATCTGTTTCTTATAGTGGGTGATGATTTTCATAGAATCACAGAAATTAGAGATAGAAAAGACCTATTAGGTCATCTAGCACAGCTCTCTGCCAGTGTAGAATTGTTCTCTGCAAGAAAGACTACCTCTTTGTTCTCACAAAAAAAAAAAAAAAAAAAAAAAAAGAGCTCTGATATTTGCGATCGGCTTCCCAGCAGAGGATGGCTTTAAGTGGACTCCAGAGGTAAAGGACTTGAAACATTATTAAAAACCTAACTCTGTGCAACAATAGTCTTTTATGTGTTTATGAGACATGGCAAGATGGAATGTTAGGGACTTACAGAGCCTCGGACAAATTCCACTAGGATTGTTCCAACTCGATTAAGAGGAAACTTGGATTTTTTTTTTTTTTTTCAAAAATAAAAGGGGGGGGGGGGGGGGGGATAAAGAGCTGGCCAGGCAGTTACTGAAGTTAGTTTTTAATCCAGTCGCAAAATACTTCCAAAAGTTGAACTCTCTGGAATTAAACGTACCTTTTGTTTTTCTCTAGTGAACATTATTTAATCTTCTCATGTGATGACATCCTACCTAATCTTTTGACTCACCAAATAAATTAACCTCTATTTTTGAAGCAAGTATCTCACCTGATGTGTCTAATACTGCTTTCACTCTCTGAAATATTACTCACAAACAGTTGCCTGATCTTTCCCCCTTATCTGTCTTGGTTCCTCAACACCACCGGGAAATGCCTGGACTTTGTGTCGACGATTTCTAATTCTGACCCGTGCCCTTTACTTTGGTGGACCTTCACCTTGAGAAGACCTCCGATTCTTGGACTACAGCCTAAGCTTTCTACGCAACAGAAGCCAGACCTTATTGTGCTACGACTGTCCCCTTTCTCTTACATTAGGCAATAACTAATGTAACCAGCTCCAGACGTGTTCATGATACTTTGCTCACCAGACATGATACAATAAACACCAAGTCAAAAAGGGATTTAGCCTCCTGGAGGCATGTGGTTCAGAATGGTGAGCAGAAGAAAATGCCCCCTGAATCCAGTTAGAAACACCTAACCAGTGCCAGTTGGGATGCAAATTATTAATGTCACTTCTCCCATTAATGTCACTACCACCATACCACACTGAGGGACTGAGGCACACCAGCATCTGGAGTATTTTATGACACACATGAAGCACTTCTTCGCAGGTTCTCAAAGGAAAAGGCTTCCTTCATACAATTAAGTAATCTTTTGTTTGAGGGCGTGACAGTAAGCCAAGAATTTTTCGTATTGTTACTTCTTGTCATCATCATCATCATCATCATCAAAAAGAATCGAGTTGGACTCTATTCTATATGTGACAGACAAAGGCAGGTAAACGTTCATAATTTTTCTGCAGTGAACAATTTTTGAGCCCTTATTACCCAAAGCACCGCTCTGGAAGAGGGCGTAGAGAGGTTGAGTGCGACACAGCCCCAGTCTGTGAGTAGATCATGATACGATGAGAGAGCCAGAGACAAGCGCCTCCTCATGATCCAGCGGGACAAGAGAGACAAATAGAAGGCAAGAAGGAAGAACAAAAGAAGGAACGGGCAGCTTAGCCTTGCCTTCCAGAAACTCACACTCTAGCACGGACCACAGTGATGCGCACCTGTGCAGAAACAGCCTACCGAATGAGCATAAGTATGTATCCTTATTGTGATTCCGCAGCCAAAACCCAGAGGGGCAGGTTGTAGATCAGAAATGCGTTCCTGGTTAGTCCTAAATCGGGAGTGACCTTAAATCGGGGTACTAAACAGGAATCAGGAGAGCAAAGTTTTGTCTACTCTATCATGTGCAGGTCACTTGTTTATTTACTCAATATATGTTTTTAATGGACACCTTACTTTGTAGATCAGTTTTACATCCACAGAAAAACTCAGAGGAAGGCACAGAGATTTCCCATGCCCTCCCATCCCCTACACTCACATAGCCTCCCCCATCCACATCCCCAATAGAGCACCTTTGTTACAATCAATGAGCATGTACTTCCTAAGGCATGCATCTATCGCAGTCAGTCGGTGTATCTAAGCACCAGCTTCTATAAAATGCGGACAGAAGTATCTACTCTGCTCTGAGGGCCATATCAGATGACGTATCCAGCCTCTGATGTGGAATCCCAATACATCCATGGAGAAATATTATCCTGAGTAGTTATTTTCTTATTTATGCACGTTCATACACAGCCAAAGACATAAACCTGATGTGTTTCTACATCTCCTTTTTACCATCATCACTCATCTTTTTCCACCCATTCCTCCCGGCATTTAGTATGAGCTTACTATGTGCTAGAGCCTGGGCAAAGGATTGTAGGCAATACAAAGATTCCTTTGAATGGGTACAGTCTTACAAGTGCTTCATTTTTGAGGAGGTACTTACGATTATCTTTTGGTGATCTGGCTTGGTTCTGTGCCTAATTCTAAGTTTCTTATGGGAATGTAGTCATAATAAACCATGTGGTCCAATAAGGATCACTCTAGTGACATGAGTGTGAACGTCTCTTCTCCCCTACGCAGAAACCGCCATATGTCCTGTCGTGAGCGGGATGGCTCTTTTTGGATATCCTTGGTAACATACACCTAATCCAGATCACCAAGAAGCTATGTTTTCTGCTTCTAAGAGATTCAGTGAAAGGTGAATTCACAAGTCGATTTTCAATTTCCAAAGGGATTGTCCATCCAAAATCAATCTGGCCCCAACATTTATTCCACCAAGGACATGATGCATAGCTCACAGACTCCCTTGGCCTGTGCAACAGGGCCACAAACTAGTGTTTTCCTACTCTCCCTTTTCTCTCCGTTAAAAATGCAGTCCACCGTGATGAATTCTGGAGCATGCCCTGATGGCACTCTCTGGTTCGTAATTCCCAACTTTCCTGGCTGGCAAACAGTGCTTCCTGGATCTTTCGTGAGGTTTCCTCCTCCTTTATTTTCAGGATGGAAACCTCAACTCCTTCTCTTTTTAATGGCAAATTATCACAAGGGTCCCAAATGGTTCTCAGTGGAGAATACGCAAAACTGGACCCTGGCCGAGGTTTCAGGGACCCTGCCCTACAATCATGAGAGCAAGAACCTGGAAACTGGGCCATTCTGAAACTGCCTTCTATGATCATTTCACTCTTTTCTTGTCCTGTTTCTTGTTCTTATGCTATTTTGCTAATTGATTTTGAGTTTCAAGCCGGCAAGAACCACATCTGACTCATCCTTCTAGCACCCCCTAATCCCCAGCAGCTAGTAAAGGTCTGGAAATGGCCCACTCAACATCACGAGGTGATTCTGCCCTGATCCAGCTGTGCCCCCACCGTTAATGCTCCAGGCTAGGAGCCGGTGAGTGGTGCAGTCCATCACCAAGGGGCAGATGCCCACAACACGCCCAGCACCACCCCCTAAATAACAGAGAAGAGCAGCCACCAACAAGTGACTGGACTACCTCTGAAGACACGGGCAAACCCTCCGCAATCACTCTGTTTCTTAGACTGTAGACATCTGGGTGACCTCTACCTGACGAGACATGCCACCTGGTAATTTGGGGCAACTCATTTTCAAGTCCTCAGTGTCTTCATCCCTCTAACGAGTTGGGTGAATGCTGGATATCCAGGGGCCCTTTAAGGTCTGAAATTCTTTGATTACGTTTCTGGCGGCAAGCACTAAGTGTTGATTGAGTGGACCGAATGAGCTGAAAAGCAAAGGTTCACATTCACTGCTGTAAAAGTGAAGTGCATGCAGGGCGCCATGCTGGGTGTTGGTGGAGCTCCAAGGGGGAGTACGGCAATGCTTCTGTCTCCAAATAACTGGGATTCCTAGTCTGGATGGTGGCATAAATTATCTTAAAATTCAGTGAAAGATGGGGGCTAGAGTAAAAGCAGTTCTTTAGTAACTGGCCGACGACTTTCTCACAACTGACGCGAATCACGCAGAATTGCTGATGGCTTGTTACGAAGGGGTGTGCAAAGGCGGAGCGGGCATCAGGTCCCTCATAATGCATTAATGTCCTCCCCACTCCCAGGACATGGAGACCTCCCGCAGCGCCCAAACTCCCCAGCGTTTCCTCCATGACAAGCAAGGCCTGAGTCAGGCCCTGCCTCTTTCTGGGAGGCTTGCCTTCTCCGCTTCTCCCCAAACTACAATCCACCCACAGAATTTTGAATGCCTTCCTTGCCTCCTCGGGTCACCTAGGTCATTCCCTCCTCTGTGCTCCTGGGGCCCTGGTGCCGAGCTCCCCTGTAGAGAGGCCGGCACTGGAGTTGCTCAGGTGGGAACATCCCTCCCTAGGCTCTGGGTTTCTCAAGGACAGGAGCTGCCTTTCCAATTGACCTTACCACAGATGAGCATACATCCTGCTATGAAAACATGTGGTCTTGACCTGAACCATGGCCTAGCATGACAGATTTGTTTGTAGCTTTGGCTTTCTAACACTATTCCTGAATAAGAATCAATTTCCCAGAGCAAAAGCCAGTCTCACATTTGGGAGGCTGACCTGACGTAACCTGAAACTCATCTCTTCTCATGACACTAGACGGACCTAAAGAAGGGTACTAACCTTGAGCCCCAAGTCAAGGTATCTGAGAGTAAAATGCACAGAGTAGGCACACAATGATGACCCCTCCTTTCCTCTGTCTTTTTCTCCTCCATATATTCCAACTGCCAGAAGGCATGCCTGTCCCTCCACTGGACTGTCCTGTTCCCAAGGGCAAGGCCTGTGCCTTCCTCAATGCCAGGCCCCACCCAATGCCCTCCCCACACAGAATGAGCATACGGACCGCATTAGTTAGCACTGGATTTTATGTAATTGCTAACATGTTGACCTCTTACTCTGTGCCAGGCACATCCCATGAGTTTCATGCGTAATAACACACTTAATCCTCAAAAGAACCTAACAAGGAAGAGTGTGGTATAGTAGCCAGGATTCTCCCAAGAAACAGAACCAAGCAATAGTATATGTATATACATAATATCCCGGTATATCAGAGGGAGAGAGATTTTAAAGAACGGGCTCATGTAACCATAGGGGCTGGCAAGTCTGAAGTCTGCAGAGTTGGCCCGCAGGCTGAGACCCAGGGGGTTGCTGATGCTGTAGGCTGTGTCTGAAAGCTGTGTGCTGCCAGGACTCCTTCTTGCTCAGGGGACACTGATCTCTCCATCAGGGCCCTCAACTGATGGAATGAGCCCGCCCCCGCCCCCCGCCCCCCGCCCCCCGCCAACATCAGAGAGTCGTTTGCTCCGCACAAAGTCTGCAGATTGAAATGTTAGTCTCAGCTAGAAGATACCTCCGGTATCTGGGTACCACGGCCCGGCCAAGTTAACACATAAAATGAGCCTCCAAAGGAAGGTACCATCACTACCCGCGCTTTCTGGAAGAGAAAAGGGAAGTACACACTGTTTCTATAACTAGTCCCGAGTCACAGGGAGACTCGCAGCGCAATTGGGACTTGAACCAGACAGCTGTCCCTAGAGTTGATAATCTTAAGCCCTGAGCTACGTCACTTTCCTGTCGATCAGAGCATGGGATGCAGTACTCTTCCCTGAGGCTGTGTAAGGGGAACAGATGAAAAAGAACCACCTCTTTCTGACACTGCCAAAGTGGTAATCGACTTGTAAGTCACTTGTAGCACTGACCCAGAAACGCACCTCCACAAACAGGGTCCAGGAGGGTGACTGCATCCTTAATTTGGTCACATGATTCCAACCCCTGAACCAAGTGGCTGGGCCCTGTATGCCAGACAGAAAGGCACTGGCTCTGGAGGCTCGTGGCTCATCCGCCTGTTTTTTGTTTTTGCCTTTGTTTTGGTGAGCATGTGTGTGTGCGCGTGTGCAGGACTCTGAAGAAATCCACTATGGGTTCCCTGGGGACACTGATGAGGGATTTCTCTGTTTCATCACCTATTACTACTTCCTACTGCAAAGGTCGGAGTCCTAACAGAGTCCCACTCATGTCCCAAACCTCCAACATTGTGTCAATTCACTTTACTAGTTCAAAGCAAGGGCCCTAGATTTTTAAAAACCTGGGCAAGAATTCCACCTCTGTGACTTACTGGCTAAACACCCTGGGACAAGTTATTTAATCTCTCTAAATTCTGGCTCAATCTATACGATGGGTTAATCAGGATGCCCACCCTGGAGGTCCCTGAGGGGACTTAGAAGCAAGGATACATGTAAGGAGCACAGCCTAGCACCGGGCACGGGAGCATGCACAGTGGGTGTTGGCCAGTATTTTTTTGTAGGATGATTAATGCTTTATCATCAGATCTCCACACTAAAAATCTTTTCAATAGGAAAAAAAATATGCCTAACAAAGCAGTCTCCTCATTAAGTCTTTCCATATGCCCCGTGGGCTGCAAAAGAGTCAGGATGGTCCAAAGGTCACTGTGGCCCAGAGCCTGTCTCAGTGGACCTCCCTTGCTCTTTCCACTGGCAGCTGCTGGTGGCCGAGCTCCCTCCAAGCCACCAGCTTGGAGGAAGCCCTTCCCATCCTCTGTCAGCGTCCTGGGCATTCACCTGCAGTGGTTCCTTCTCACGGGTTCGAAAGCGCAGTCCCCCAGCTGGCCGCACCTCCTGCAGGACCGCAGCGGGGAGCCCGCCTGCGTGATTACTGTTGCCGCAGCAGAAACAACCGGACCCCACTTGCCCCACCACCCCCCCCCCCGGGGGTTCTGGGAGGAACACAGTATCAGTGATCTTCCGCAGGGCGCTAGCTTTACTCCGTCTCTGTAGGAGATTAAATGACTTTGTCTTCATGGCTCTGACGTCATTTCAAACGTATGAACACTGGCCCGGGGTTTAATACATTTCAGCCATCATACATCCTCAACTTTTGCTTGGGTTGCAGTTCCCCCGTTTAACAGAAAACAGTCACGGACCAGATGAAAGCAATTTCCCCACATGGCACCTGCATTTTATTTTCCAGTCTCTCAGAAAAAGACCGCACCTCTCACCTCGCAGCCATCGCGGAGTTGGGCTTCGCCGCCATCTACACAGACCTCACAGGAAATGATGCACATTCCCCAAATTCTTTCCAGGACAAAGGGGTCTCCCCGTCTCTGCCCCACATGGTGCAAACACAGGAAGTGCAGAGCAGCTGGGAGACAGGGCAGAGACGCTACCTGTGTCTGTACTCCTAGGGACCGGAGACCTTTAACACTGGACCGATTGACGCAGAACCCCTGGTACGTGTCCAGAAATGTCCCAGTGCTGGATTTACAGCGTGTGCAAGAGAACATGTACCAGCCCTCATGGGTCTTATGGTTTTCGGGGCTTCACGACTAAGGACTATAATTGCAATTGTGAGACACGCTACGAAGGTCAAGTGCAGGGTGTGAGAGAATCCAGAACATGGGGCTGGACTTAGTCTGGAGTCACTAAAGGAGTCCCTGGAAAGTGAGACTTCGGTTGAAGCCTGTAGTGCACCGGAGAGAGTGAGCTTGGGAAAAAGGGGTCCAGGGGAACTCTACAGGCTGGGCTGAAAAAGCTGCGGGCCTGACCAGCGGCCGCAGAAGCGTGTTGTGCCCCAGGAACAGAGGAGGGCTGGGCGGCCAGAGAGCGCTGAGCCAGAAGAGAGACACAGGCTGACTCGAGGCCCAAAGGTCTGAACACACGGGGTCTGCAGACCAGGTTAATGAGGTCCTACAACACAAGGGAAGCCACTGAAGGTTGAAGAAATGGGTGAGAAGATCAGATTTGTCTTCTAACAGATGATTCCAGCCATGCTGAGAATGAAAGAGGGGAGGCGAGAGCAGATAGGACTCAAACAAAAACGCTCATGGAGAAGTTCACAGCAGCCCTACCCACAGCAGCCGAAGGGAGGGAGAACCCCGCAGCCCATCAACTGCAGGACGCAGGAGCAAAGTGGGACAGATACATACGATGGAATATTCCTCAGACATAACAAAGGATGAAGTGCGGAGATGGGCTACCGCACGCACGAACCTGAACTCATGCCTGGTGAAAGAAGCCACGTACAAAAGGCCACCTGCTGCACGATTCCATTTATGTGAGATGTCCAGAATGGGCAACTCCACAGACGCGGACGGTAGACTCGTAGCGGTCAGGGCCTCGGGGGAGGGAGGAATGGGGAGTAACTCCCAAACAGGTATGGGCTGTCCACCTGAGGTGATGGAAAATTCTGGAACGAGACAACGGTGACAGCTGTAGAGCACCGTGACCAACTGACAAACTTCACTTAATGCCACTGAATTCTGTGCTTCTCCTGAGTGGGTTCACCATTCGCCAAGGCTGCACTGTCTAGTCTCCACCTGCAAGGACTCTGCTCTCCCGGTTCAGGCCTGGAAGCTCATTAGCAACAGCAACAGGGACAACGGGATCTGTCCTCTCACTCCCCCACTCCGAATCATCCCACATTTGCACACTCAGGTTAGTGACGTTGTGAACACTGTCATAATGATAACCCATTAATGAACACAGCACTGCAGTATCTACAGAATATGCTCATGTCTATTATTGTGTTTCTTCTACTCAGCAATCCTTAAAGTAGATTATTACGAACTCCATCTCACAGACGAACAAATTGGGTTCAGAGAGGTTAATTAACTTGCTTAAGATCCCACTGTTGAACAAAATATGAAACCGGAAACTGGAATGTGAGTCTTTGGCCTGCAAGAACGATATTCTTTTCACAATATCACCACTTTCATTCGAGAAAAACAGACCTCCACATCTCTGCCGCACTTCCACCCTGATAATGTGAAAATTCCATCTCCCTTCCAACAGAGGGACAAGTGATCCAAACTATTCACACACACACACAAAAAAACAGTACTTTCTGGCTGACAAAAAAATCATCCAGCATTTGGCCATACTTTCCATTGGGTTCTTCATTTTTTTAATGTTCATTTATTTTTGAGAGAGACAGAGAGTGAGCAGGGGAGGGACAGAGAAAGAGGGAGACACAGAATCTGAAGCAGGTTCCAGGCTCTGAGCTATCAACACAGAGCCTAACTTGGGGCTCAAACCCACAGACCGTGAGATAATGACCTGAGCCAAAGTCGGATGCTTAACCAACTGAGCCACCCAGGCGTCCCTCCATTGGGTTCTTATTTGGAAAATATCACAAATATCTCCTAATTATTTCCTTTGCAAGGTCTCCAAGCTAGAAGCAAATCTCCTTGAGTTCATTATAAGAGATGTGTGTGTGCGTGTGAGTATGTGTGTGTGTTTGTGTGAAGTCTGGTCCCCTTAATCCCAAAAAGATCTGTCCTATTTATAAGCTCATCACAAGCTTATGATAAATCCTTGTTGATGTGAAAATAATATTAACAGAAATTTACTTAAATCTTACAAATAACACTTGTATAGGCTACATATAACACGTGTAACACTTTGGGGAGAACCACATACCCCAACTCCAAAATGAAGCACTCCAATCTCAGGAAAGGCTCCGACTGACTGAAGGAAAGACTGACCTCCACCCTAGCTGCTCAGTTCACCTCAGAGCACTGTAGGGAGCACAGGTGCACCCTGCCCTGAAATCAGTCTGGACGCGATTTTCAAGTCTGTACCAACCACTCTTACCCCTGTTTCATGCATGATGAAGGAAGAAGTTAGTTCTACCAGGAGCAAGGATTAATCCATATCCCCTACTGACCCCAACGTCTTATCTCTGGGGACTTGGCTCTCAGGGACCATCTAAAGGGCCACAGAGGACAAACGTTCACGAACAAAGTGACAGCAACGTAAAGACAGAATAAAAAGGGATCGAAGGAAACAAGAAGCTGAGAACCAAGGGGGTGGGTCAAGTAACTGACCCGCAGAGACACCTGATACAGTTCACATGCGCACCTGCTCTTTTGGCTCTGCGTCTGGTGGGTCACTAGTCGTGAAGGTCACACCAGGACCCACTGTGGAAGGATGAACGTGGCTGGGGCTTTCAGTTCTGTTCCACCAACAATGAACCGCATGGCACTGAGAAGGCCTGTCAACTCTGCGACTCCACTGTCTCTCATCCGTACGGCAGAAATAAACTGGTGTTTCCCAAGACTCTCAAAAGGATTAAATGAGATGATGTGCATGAGAGTGCTCGGAGTGTGAACCGAATGAGGATATACGGACGTGTTGACGGAATGAAAAGAGCACTTTTACCACCTTCCTGCATGCCTGGCTCACGTGAGGCGCTTGTGTGTGTACTATCTGGTTCATCCTTTCCAAGATGACTCTGTGAGGAAGAAATTCTTGTTATGCCCTTTGCTGAGGAGGAAACTGACATGCACAGGGTCTCAGTAACACGCAAGCTCATGCAGGACTCTTACAGGGGCAGTTCACACACAGACAGTGGGATTTAAGTCCACATTATTATTATTATTATATTATTATTATTTTAAATGTTTATTTATTTATTGAGAGAGAGAGGGAGGGAGGGAGGGAGGGAGAGAGAGAGAGAGAGAGAGAGAGAGAGAGAGAGACCAAGCAGGCTCCATGCCGTCAGGGCAGAGCCCAACACAGGGTTCCAACCCATGACCACGGGATCATGACCTGAGCCGAAATCAAGGGCAGGACACTTAATGGACTGAGCCACTCAGGCGCCCCTGAGTCCACATTATTAATCACTTAGTGAAAATAAGGAGGAGGAGAAGGAGAAGCAAAATCAGGTTTGATTCCCATAACAACCCTATGAAGTAGATGTTGTCACAGCCCCACTTCCCAGATGAGAACACCGACGGAGGGAGAGTGTGGTTAACCTGCATGAGAGGCATGGAGGACAGAGAGAAGTTGGGCTACCGGGAAGCTTGCCACGCCTCTGTGCAAAGCAACACAGGGAAATGGACAGGAAAATGGACCTGAGAGGCCTCCCGAGTTCCAGTCCCTGCTCTGTCACTGACTTGCTGTGTGACTGACCTAGGGCAAGACGCTCCATCGTCCTGTGCTTGGGTTTCCCCCACCTGAATAGGAGGGGCACAGCTAGTGCCAGCCTCAGAAGTGGTGGCAAGGATGAAATCACTTAGAAGGTGCTTAGCGTCTGCTCCTTGAAGTGTGATCCATACCCCACCAGCGGCCCCTGGGGGCTCATCAGAAATGAGCGTCTTGGGCCCACTTCAGAGACTGCGCTGGACTGTGATCCGAGGGAATTTGTGCACTGATGTGTGAGAAGAGCTTAGGCTAATACATCGCCAAGGGCCGTGTCAGCCGATGTCTTCATTAACATTACAGCTAATGTCCCAGAGCGTGAGAGCGGGGACGGGACGGGGTCCAGTAGGGAATGGGCCGGGGGGGGGGAAGCTGGGGTACACTGTGAAGGGCCCACTGTGACAGCGACCGATTTCCACGTAATAGAGAGACAGAGGCCACGAGGGGTGGGGGTGGGGGTGGGGGACCCGGTCGAAGCTACATTTTAGGATTTCCTTCCCAATAAAGCCAACCAAACAAATGAGCAAGCATTAGATGCCCGAGATTCTCTAGCTGTAAACCAGTCATGTGACTCTTCCAGAGGCAGGGCATCCTTGGGCTCTCCGGGGGAACCGCAGGATGGGGCCCCACCCAGGCCTGTGTCCTACCCCTGACTCACCAAGGGACCCCTGAGGGAGTGAAAGCCTCTCCTTTCCACTCTTCCCCACCGGTGGGTCACAACCCACAAGTAAGCAAATGACGATTCATGTTCAAGTGTGCTACAAATAAGGAAACATTAGGCAAAAGCAAGGATTCCTTACCGAAAAGGCAATTCCCTTCTACACAGAAAATGCACCAAACACACCACAGGAAAATCTGGGCCCTCGGTTCAGAACCTACTCTGAGAAATGCGTGTGTGCAGGGTGGGGAGGGTATGATGATGGTGAGGAGGGGATTCCAAAGGTCCGTTTTTATAGAAAACATCCCAGACTGCTGCAATGGAAACCCAGGATTCGGAAGGGTACTTCTCAAGCTTGAATGCGCCTAAGAATCCCCTGACAGGCTGTTCAAATGTGGATTACCTGGGCCTTCCCCCCAGAGCTCTTGATTCAGTACATCCGGGGGTACAGCTTTGCTGGGGCTGCCATAACAAAGCACCACAAACGGAGCGGCTTCAACAACAGAAACGTATGGTCTCACAGTTCTGAAGCCAGAAGTCCAAGATCGAGGTTTGGGTGGGAGGAGTGGGTAACTCCTGGGGGCCAGGAGGGAGAATCTGCTCCATTCCACCCTCCGTGCTGCTGCTGGCTTGCGGGCATCTCTGGTGTTCCCTGGCCTGCAGATGCACCAACCTAATCCTTGGTCTTCATGTTCACGCGGCATTCACCCCATGTGCATGTCTGGGTCTAAATCTCCCCTTTTTATAAGGACACCGGCCAGACTGGCTCCACCCACTCCAGTATGACCTCAGATCCTAATTAAGCATGCCTCCTCCCATGACCCTATTTCCAAATGAGGTCACAATCTGAGGTACGGTGGCTTAGGACCCTAACATGTGAATTCTGAAGGGACACAATTCAACCCTAAACACCTACCTTACCCCGCACGTAACTCACGGCCCCCGAATCCTAATGAATCCAGGTCATTGCAGTAATGAATGACCCCAGCACATAACTTTCTTTCTTCTTGTCCTATTCAGCTCCCCCTAAATACATATCTCTTTGCCATTGTACCTTCCCTCCTGGACTCCTTTAAGCTCTCTGGGAATAAAGCCCTGGGCCTCCGCAGCAGGCCTTCTGGGAGCAGTAACCCATCAATGCCCATCTTTGTGAAGGCGGCATTCACCAGCTCAGTGGTGCTTTGTCACTCCGGGCCCTTCTCCTTCCCAGGACCCCAATGATTACCAAAGAGCAACCGCCTCCCTGATGCATCTATAGAGCTGGAAATCTGCGGTTACCATGGTTAATATTTCCGACTTGATTGGCACCGCAAGTAATTGAACTGCAGTCTCTCGAGTGCAACACACTCTATTCATTAGCTCCCATTGTGTTGGGCCATTGCATCAAACCACATTATTTTTCTGCTTACAGAAGAAAAGAGAAAAGAAAAGAAAAGAAAAGAAAAGAAAAGAAAAGAAAAGAAAAGAAAAG
>NW_024412419.1:5882232-5926878 GCF_014898765.1 Herpailurus yagouaroundi
AGAAAAGAAAAGAAAAGAAAAGAAAAGAAAAGAAAAGAAAAGAAAAGGCGAAGGGAAAGGCAGTCATGAACACAACGCTGTGTTGCCATATGAGATGTTGCAGTTTTGCTTTGAGGGGGAAACCGTTCTAGACGGAATGTAATGTTGTACCAGCTCTGGCCCCATCAAGAACGGTGACATGTAAAGTGAGAAATCTTAATTTTGGTGGCACAGTCACACAGAATCCGAGCTGGAAATCAGAACTCGCCGAGTCCCAGTGTTTGTGTCAGGAAGGCAACTGCTCGCTTGTTTACCATACTGTCAGCACGCCTAGAACCATCTTTGAATTCATGTCTGCCTCACGTCTATTTATACCCCGCCCCCACGCCCAGCATTTCAGAAACCTTTTGTGAGCTTGGAGGAGTTTTTCTTTGATGATTTAATAAACAGTGTAAAGCCCTTGCGTTTTGACGTCAGGTTTCTATTTGTAATCATCACGACAATGTTTGGTTCGTTTCTAGGCTGGAGCGCCCACCCCACTCCTAGGGGCAGACTGGGTGCCTATGCCCGCAATGGCAATAGCATGAGCAGTGATGAAGGAAACGCCAAAAAGTAAGAAAAGGTGCAGATGATGGTAACGTTGTAAATACTCGTCAATGCAGAAAAGGTGGGTTTCTGGTTTTGCTCTGATTCTTTTTTACATCCTAGCACTTATTTGTAAAACTGCTCTGGTTTTATTATTTCAGGCTTAGGAAATGGGAGACTGTACAGCTTCGAACCTTGAGTGTGGGTGTCGCTGCCTGTCACCTGTTTCTGGGCCTGCATGACCGACTGCTGGTTGGGGGGGGGGGGCCCGCCCCCCTGGAGCAAAAGCCAGCCCTTCTCTGTGTGTGAAGGACATGGGGCTCTCGTGGATTCTCTCTTCCCATCCAGCCTCAATCTAACCCTGATGTTTCTCTCCCCGTCACGGGCCCTCGTGTACCCTTTCCCCAGCCTTCCGACAGACCCTCTCCCTGCATGCAGCCTAGACTTCCGAAATAACGTCCTCTCTAACTGCCTCTGCTCCCCCTCTTGATTTAGTATCAGGCTAACTTCCAAAAGCTACTTTTCCTTCATTTCCTGAGAAAGCTGACAATATTTAAAGTATCTCCCCTCCCAGAAAAAAAAAAAAAAAAAAGAGTTGACAGACTCATTGCTGAATGACCACAACCACCACAAAGTTGTGTGCTTCCGGCACTGTGTTACGAACAGGAGTCTGCTGTCTCTGGGCCTGCCCCGCACCGTGATCTGCGGCAGGACTCAGGACGCCCTGTCGCCCTCCTGCCACCTGCCAAGTAGCACTAACCACACGGTCAGTATACACTCACATTTGTGCCTGTAAGTCCCGCCTACAGCGGAAAATGTACCCTCATCTACCTGGCTCTACGATCATCCACACATCCACGTCCTCCCCCAATTCCACCTTCTTCCCAGCCACGCTTCACTCGACCCATTCCCTTCCAGTAAGGCTGATCTCCAAAGCTACTGTTTCCATGGCAAAACCTCACACCCAGAAGCATGTCCCTGGGCTTCCCCACCTATGGGACGCTTCCGCTCCTCCCCTCGCCCATCTAAACTTAGTGACACGGCAATGCCAGGCCAGTCCCTGTTCCTTCCATGAGGCCCTCCCCGCCTTCCAGCCCACGCCAATTCGCCCCAAGTCAGCACCACAGAGCCCTCCCCGCCGGCCGCCTGCGAAGAGCTTAGTCTATCCCCTTCATTTGGAAGCTTCCGCTTGGCAGGCTGCAAGCGCCCTCCCACCACACGCTGTCTAGCCCGGAACACGCGGTCAGTACAGGCTCAGTAAGGGCTTTAAAACGATCCATGTGCGTAATGAAGACAATGGATACAAAATCGTCTCCTCTAAAAATTGCCTCCCGACATGAAATAAACTGTCTCTTCTCCTTGACTTCCCGGGATTCAGAGATGGGTCTTGAGCAATGACCAAGTGCAGGGAAGCTTGTGGATTCTTCCCCAGAGCACTTTCTGAGCAAGGGTTGGGCAATGGGGTTGCCGGCTCTCCAGACCCTTCCAGCCAGCTGCATCTGCTGTGACACTTGAGAGTCAAGTGAAGGGAGGACACAGGCCTCTTCCAAGCCTGGCCCAGTCCCAAGCCTGGGCTCTGCCCCAGTGGGCTACACCTTCCTCCTCAAATACCCCCGCCCTAACCCTGCCTTCACCCGGCCCCCCACGCTCTTGGCTGGAACGCCCTTGATTCTTGTGCTACCCCTTCTGCACCTAAAGCTGCCCCCCTCACTGACTCACCCTCACCTCTACCTTCACCTCTACCATGTTCCTCCAGCCCTGCGGACCTGTTCTTCGTTGGTGCCCCTTTCGATCCACTGAGGAATCCTCAGACACCACAACTGCTCACTGTTCTGCTCTTGAGTTTCTCAAATATCCACTCTGAGTCTCCAGGGGGCATCTGGGAGTCAACCTAAGGGTACACCGGCTCCCTAAAATCACCCCCGACCCCACCACCCACCCCTCTGACGTGAAAAGTCACGAGATCTACAAAGTAAGAGATGTCTACAGAATGCCAATGTCTTCCTTCTAATTGTAGGACATACAAACTCTAACACGATAATCTCTCTAAGTATTTTAAATAATAATAAAATATTGCCAGCCCAAGTAGATATTTGCGTCAGGGGCGTCTGGGTGCTCAGTCAGGTAAGCGTCCGACTTCGGCTCCTGTCACGATCTCACAGTTCGTGAGTTCAAGCCCCCAATCAGGCTCAGTGCCGACAGCTGGGAGCCTGGAGCCTGCATGGGATCTGTGTCTCCCTCTCTCCCGCTCACTCTCTGTCTCTCTCTCTCAAGGATAAAGGAAGCATTAAAAAAAATTAAAAGTGTTAGATTCTGAGATCAACTTTCATAGGAGTTTAGGTTTGGAAAAGGCCTGAAGATTTCACAGGGAAAACTCCCCGAACTTCTTCTGTGTGTCTTCTGATGAACTCAGCTGGCAGCCGCAGGCCCCTAAATGAGGCTAGGACGCGGCTTTAGTTGCTTTCTTGACTTCCTCTGTCTCTAGCTAAATGGCAGCCTCACCTGGCTGCCCCCCTCACAGGCCCGGAGCATCACAGGACCAGGGCCGGCCACACAGGACCAGGACGCCGGGCAGGTGTAATACCGGCCATGTTCGGCGAGGGCGGGGACGGGGCTGGGGCGGCCTGGGGGGAGAGTAAGCGATTCAGCCGGCGCCTCCTCAGCCTTCCGGGAGGGGTCCCGGGACGATGGGCAAGCCCGTCCCCCGTGCAGGCCGCCCTCACGTCCACGCTGGGCGTGCGCAGCAGCCCTCCCGCCAGTGTCTCTGGCTGGGGTTAGCGCCTCCCCGTGTGCAGCCTCCTGCAGTGCGCTGCACAGAAAGTGGGATCCTGATCTCGCACACCCCAACGCACCCACGCCCCACCCTCGCGGTCTCGGCACAGATGTCCTTTTAAGTCCATCTTCTGGAAACTGAAAGCAAGGTCGTCCGACATAGCCCTCAGGATGGTCGTCAGCGCAAGGGAAATAAATGTGGAGCTGTTAGGATGTAAATAACTTCTGCAAGTAATTTTTGCTCATCGGGCCAGAGTTTGCCAAAACCCAGCCAGACTGTGATGGTCTTTTCTAGTTATTTCTGCACACACTACCTCAACACTGCGTGTAGCGATCCCACCGCTGGTCGGACGCCAGCCAGCAGGGTGACGGCTCTGTGTCACTTTCGACCCAACGGGCTGGCGCAGGCAAGCCGGTCAGCACACCTAATAGCGGCCAGTTCTCCGCTGTCCCCTGCTACGGGATCCATCGCAAAGGCCTGACTTTCCAGATCTTCAGTCTGGGGGCTTTCAAAATCTACTCAGTAGAGACTGAGGAATTTATTTAATTTTCACTTCATTCAAAGTTAAAATGTTACGTTCAGTTTACCACGAAGACTGTGTATGGATCATAATTTATAATGCCTCCCCAAGTAAATTATTACCTGGGGGTGATGACTTAATAAGCTACTTCTTTGGTCCAATTTACGCACTTGGGGAAGGAAATGAACCTCGACAGGAGGCCAGTGAGGAGCACCAGGCCCTGGGAAAGGTGTGCCCCCAGCCCCTCCCTCACCTGACCCTGCAGTCACTCTAGGTGCGGGCATCACCAGGAAGAAAGTCGGGCCCCTGTGGTAATCTGAGGGTTGTGCCTGCACGCAAATCTCTTCCAGGCCTTTCTGTGGGTCCGTGTTTGCCGTGCATTCAGTGAGACACGCGGAACACAGCGGACATGCTGAGAACACTCGAGCTGCTGGTCTTTTCTATTTAAGGGAATCTCAAAGCACATGCCATAAATTATCCTTTCCTTGGTCTTCTTTACTCACACTGAGGAGTTCTCGGAGTCAAGCCTCGGTCTGGCCCCGCGGCACAGCTGGTCCGACAGGCGGGTCGCTGTGCAGTCACCCTGCCCAGCATGGAACTCGTACTCGCCCTCGCCCTCTGTGACCTCCTCTGCCTGAGTCTCAGACAATATAAGGATACTAACTGCCTTTTAAAAAATTTTTTAATAAAAGCGTCCTTAGAGTTTTCGGGATACCAAATCTTGTAGAACACTGCAACCCCACCAGCTCCGGTCTTGATTCACCTGTATCCTTCAGGCATATTCCTCTCAGCAAGTACCCCCCACACACTCGTTAAGGATTTTGTTACTTTCCCGGGGGAAAAAAATATTATATAAACAATGTTCAAATAAACAAAAAATTCTTCTAGCTTACTCATTTCTCAATTTCTCATCTGTACCTCTGAGTATACGGAGGTTTAATATCTCACAAAGCCAAAAAACAGCCACCCTACAGGGTGCAGCATAGGGCAAGGGGAGTGCTCACCCCATAGTTGTTTCCTACCTACAAAAGGCCTTTCCAGAATCCCATGCAGTGCGCAAGCTCAGCTCCTGACCTTCAGCTTTCCTCCTCATTGGCCAATATTCCCAATGCACAAATAGTTGCATTTTAAGAATAGAGCAAAATTCTTGTCCTCGGTTTGACATACTAAACTACTGGCAGAGATGTATTCTTGGGACAGCTTTTTAAAGTCTGTCTGCAAACAGCACCAGGATTAAATGTGTCTCTGGAGCCCGAATGGGGATGGTGCTTCTTGACAGGGGTGGTCCCGCAGGCCAGAAAGATCACAGCCTGGGCCTCACACACGTCGGGAGGTCTAGACAGCAGCCCTCCTAATTCTGGAAGCCAGGCCATCAGTAGAGCCAACAAATGGCATGACGGTAGATTCATCTATTGTGGACACAACTAAGTCAGATCTATTTATGAATTCAAAACGGCTTAGTCATTCCGTAAAATCAAGAGTTCACAATCCAAACCAGAAACATTCATATAATTTCTGCTCTTAAGTTACAGGGTTTTCTATAATGTATATGAATGAAATATGTTTTACAAAGGGAGAAGAGATCCTTTGCCTTTAATTAGCAAGTGACAACACCGTTGTCGAATGGTATACACGGATAAGACAGTGGTCTGACCAAATCCCTTCCTGCCCTTTCGGTTTGGTGTTCCAGGTTCGTAACCCTACTGCTGTGCTCATTACAATACAGGCATGCTTCTACCTTGGCCTGACATTCACTTCCAGCCGCATTATGGGCGTGATTTAAAAACAGTTAAGGAGGAGAACGGCTTTCCTTCCCACACTTGTGCTTATGGTAACAGCACATATGTTAACTCTTTCTAGTTTTGGATAGGAGTGGGTGAACATGATATTTATTTTGGGCCAGATTCTGTGGATTTTTTTTTTTAGCAATTGATCTAACAAATATCTTCCTATAGTCGCATGGTGCTTCTGCAGGTAGAAAGAATCACAGCCTACGATGTTACACCAACAGGTAATTTTTAAATGAAAAAGTCATCACTCTGAACACATAATGGAATATTATACAGCCAATAAAATCAGGTTTATAAAAGGAGGTATATACATTTATATTTAAATGATAGGAAAAAAACTCTTATAATGGTAGAGAAAATACATAATATTCTATAAATATACACAGTTGAGATTATATTTTTACATGTAATTATAATTTTATGTGATATAAATAATTATGTATATCGCATATAAATAATATATGAAACTATATGTGTATGCACATCTATCTTCATATATAAATGGTGATTATGTCTAGTAGGAAGATCAGGGTGACTCATACTTTTAAATATGTTTAAAAGTAAATTTATACATATAAATATGTTCTTATAGCTTCTGAATCTTTAGGAAGGCATCTTCTTTTTCTTTTTTTTTTTAATTTTTCTTCACATTTACTTAATTTTGAGAGAGAGACAGAGTACAAGTGGGGGAGGAGCAGAGAGAGAGGGAGACACAGAACCTGAAGCAGGCTCCAGGCTCCAAACCATCAGCAGAGAGCCCGATGTGGGGCTCGAACTCATGAACAAGATATCATGACCTGGACCAAAGTCAGATGCTCCACCGATTGAACCACTCAGGCACCCCACCTTATTCTTCTTTTAATTTATGTTTTAAAAAAAATTAATTCCAGTATAGTCACCATACAATAGCATATTAGTTTCAGGTGTACAATACAGTGACTCAACAAGTTTACACACTACTCAGTCCTCATCACAGTAAGTGTCCTCTTACCTCTTAATCCCCATTACCTATTTCACCTACCCCCCCCCCCCCACCTCCCCTCTGGTAACCACCAGTTTGTTCTTTGTAGTAAAGAGTCTGTTTCCCGGTTTGTCTCTTTCTCCTTCGTTCCTCTGTTTTGCTTCTTAAATTCCACACAGGAATGAAATCATATGGCATTTGCCTTTCTCTGACTATTTCCCTTAGCATTATACTCTGTAGATCCATCCTTGTTGTTGTAATAGCAAGATTCATGCTTCTTTACAGCCAAGTAATATTCCATTGTATACATACACCAAATATTCTTTATCCATTCACCTACTGATAAACACGTGGGCAGCTTCCATAGTTCAGCTATTGTAAGTCATGCTGCAAAAATCGTAGGGGTGCATATACCTTTCCAAACTAGCATTTTCATATTCTTTGGGGAAATACCCAATAGTAAATTACTGGATCACATGTTAGTTCTATTTTTAACTTTTGAGGACCCTCCATACCGTTTTCCACAGTGGTGTACGAGTTTGGCATTCCCACCAACAGCGCACGAGGGTTCCTTTTATTCCACATCCTTGACAACACTTGTTGTTTGTTGAGTTGATATTAGCTGTTCTGACAGGTGTGAGGTGATATCTCATTAAGGTTTTGATTTGCATTTCCCTGATGATACATGATGTTGAGCATCTTTTCATGAGTCTGTTGCCATCTATCTGTATGTCTTCCTTGGAAAGATGTTTGTTCGTGTCTTCTGCCCACTTTTAATGGGATTACTTAGGGTTTTTTTGGGTTTTTTGTTGTTGTTGTTTTATTTTTTGTTTGTTTGTCTGTTTGTTTGGTGTTGAGTTGTAATAGTTCTTTATATATTTTGGATACTAACCCTTTCTGGGATATGTCATTTGTAAATATCTTCTCCCTTCACTAGGTTGCCTTTTGGCTTTGTTGATTATTTCCTTTGCTGTGCAGAGGCCTTTTATTTTGTTTTTTGGTTTTTTTTTTCCCCCCTTGTCTCCAGAGACATAGCTAGAAAAATATTGCTATGGCCAGACATCTTATTTTTCTAAGCAAAACAGAACCTTCTTAAAAAGCATATTTCAAATCAAATGTATTTATTTCTGCAGTTGCATTACCAATAAAGAAACAAGGAAAAACTTCCCAGTTCTCTATGAAGATATTTTAGCCTTTCAGTTATTCCTAATAATAATCCACGTGTGATGGAAGGAAGAGAAATTTCCCATGAGGCTGTGAAACCCTTTTTTCTGGGACTTATGATTTTTAAAATTACACTACAAAATACAATGCAAGGGGGAATAATGGAAGCTTCCATCAGCTGTGAGAATGTTCCTTTTCCATGTTCTACTATGGTATATTATAAACAGCTAGTGTCAACAAATTGATGCTATTCTCCATTGTTGCCACAATTAGTTGAAAAGCAAAAGACTCAGTCAATTCAACACACAGCAAATACTTACTGGATTCCACTCAAGGGACCTGTGCCTGGCAAAGTGAGAGTACAGACATGCAGAATTAGGAACCCACCAGGTAAGCCGAAGGCCAGTCTGCTGCATAGCACCATTTTTGCCTATGATTTTGTAAAAACCACGATTATTTCCCGTGGAAGGTGGGGACAGTTCCCTAAGGACTTGAACAAATTAACTAGTTGCAAGAATGTGCATATCTTGACTTAGCAAGCCAATTCCTCTAGCCTGCTTCCTCTGCTTCACAGAGAACAGTTCAAATCAAATCAACCTCAAAACCTTGACCTGTGTGTGTTTCTTTTTCATTCTTGGGAAACTATACTCCGTGCAAAGCGCATGATAAAAGTATCTCAAATATGTCCCAACAGAATCTGACCCAACACTCCCTTTGTCCCTGCGTGTGACAGCTAAGGTGACGGTCCTGCCCTCTTATCTCTGCATCTGTTTTAATTCACCGTCAGCTGGAAGGAAGGAAATTAGTACAGAGAGAGAGAACAATGAACACACTGTAATTTTTACAATACAGCAACAGTAATATTGTGACAAACAGTTCAACAGTGTAATTCAGCGCCTCCAAACACTCAAGTATAATACAGAACAAGATCCGTATTTCAAGAGCTAACAAATGAGTTAGGGCATCCGGGCCCTTGAACACCCTAGGTACTCCATAATTATGTGCTGAATGAACAAACAAAAGAATGAATGAATGAATGTGTGAATGAACGAAAGCAGACAGTACTTGAGAAAATCCAGGGGATTTTTTTCTGATATTTTTTTTTCAACAAAGCTCTTTATAATACCTGTTGTGAGATATTTTATATGGTTTTTTTTTTAAATCAAATATCTTTTATTTCAAATCATGAGCCATAAAGAAATCTTAAATGGATCACTGGGAACGAGATAGCAATAGGGTCTTTTACCAGGAGAAATCCTTTAAAAACCAAATTACATTTTCCCAAATGCATTCTATTAAAGAAAATGGAGTAAAGCGTTCATAAGGCTGTTAGAAGATTTCAAATTTCAATGCAAGTAAGTTGCAGGGAAATAGAAGGTTACTGCTAAACCCCCACACCTGTTACATGTGTGATTTTGAGTTCAACACGGCCCAATGAACACAACAGCACTTATAATGGAAGATATAATAGTTCATGAAAAATATAGCATACAAGAGAAATTTGTTGTACTTGAAATGCCTCCTTTTTAAGGTAGGGAAAATTAAATAGCAAAAGCTAAAACAAGCTATGTAGAAGGTAAGCTATGCAGCAGGTGATCTTTAGGCAAACTGAGTACATTTTCAAGTATCATTTAAAGTATTTGAATATTAACTCCTTCTATCCAATTATTTAAAGTTAAGACAAGATAAACTAGCTGCAGCACCAGAATCAAGCAGGAGAACGAAAATAACAAAACTAATGGAAAAGCTCCTTCATGTAGATGGAAAAGTACTTTTTAAATATATTTGAAATTCGGGTGCTTGTTAATTTCATCTCAAACAGGATAAATACCTGAGTGTGCTTCCTTAAAAATCATGCATATTGCAGGGCACCCCAAGTCAGGAAAATACTGGCCTTCTTTAGACAGAAAATGTACTTGAATGCTGAGTCCCGCCCAACCACTGCCCTACTGAAACAGCCTGGCACTCTATCTCATAACACGGTTTTCCGGAAAATGCCTTAAACCACATTAGAACCTGAACTCATAAATCAGAGCAAGAATAACTCCTACAGCAGCACCAGTAACACGTCAAAGATGCCAAATTCCTTACATCATCACAGGCGTGATAAACTCATCTGAGCTAGTAAGGTGTTTACAGATCCCAACTGCATGTGGAATAAATAAGGAGATTGCTCTCTAACCTTAGAGTCATTATACAAAGCTTTCCCTCTTTTTAAAAGTATGTTACAGTCATTATAAAAACCTGTACTCATGTGAAAAATTATTGGAAAATGCAAAAAGAAAAAGAAGAAAAATCACACTTGGTTCTCTGGCCCTCTGCTTTTAAAACCACATCGGGCTCATCCTGCATATAATCTGGGATTTCGTTTTTCTTTCTATTCAACATTATGCCTTTGGAAAGCTGTGTGACATTCAATGTTCTCTGAGGATATAAATGACAATTAGCTGACTATTCCCCTATTCTTGGACACTTAGCACCAATCTTTTGAGAAGAGAAATAACATGAGTAAGTGTAATGGAAATTTTGTTACACTGTTAAATTAAAAGCACAACATACAACTGGACACAATTTAATCTGAACTTTATCCAGTTGATTTTAGGCATTTAGCAAGATAATTATAAATCCTGATGCTATCCATTCTATTTCTTACTATCCAGAATCTTAATGAGCATGGTGCTCAATGCCTTCCTGACGCCCCTGATCAAGTTACTAGAAGCTATGGGGCAAAGAATGGACCCCGTGATATATTTCCCCAGGGGTTTTGCTCAGATGCATTTGAGTCCATTAATCAGTGGGTTTAAAATCCACCTAAGTCTTTTAACACCAAACTCAGACTTTTCCTTCTTATTCATGGGAATTTAATAAACATTTCACCAGGAGTTTACTGAAAGCTAGGTCGTGAACACGGCTACTGGTTTGCTAATCTAATGGCACCATCAAGAAGGACCTTTATTTAGTACACAGAAGAAATGTATAGGAATTCCTAATGATCACTTTTTACTTATACATATTCATGTGTAAACCATTATGATGTCAGTCAAGATAGACTGCTTGATGCTTTGTTTTTTAAAAAAAAAAAAAAAACAAAAAAAAAAAAAAAACAGAAAAGAACCAGACCAAGTGACACTGGCTCAGCAAAGACAAGGATAGCGGAACTCCCTGGGTCATCTCACAATTCCAGAATATTCAGCTCTCATGGCGCTTGCACAGCAACATGCACTTCTGCCCCAAGCAACAGGGAGGGGTGGGCTCCGAGTTGCCCCCGGCAAGTAGGTGCTGAAACCCAGAACAGACATACACCAGTTTACTCTGAACTTTCAGGAGGTGCAGCTCAATCCCCTGCCTAACTGTTGGGAGAACCAGGAATTGGGGAAAACGCTTCACGCCTAGCGCGCAGATCTTCTAGAACCATGTCAAGAAACAACGTCGTCTCCCCCTGTCTATAGATACTGGGATTTCCTTTGCCCCCACAAGAAAGAAGTCAGCTCGTCTGCCCTGGCATGTTCACAGTTACATGGCTGCTCAGATACTCCCAACAATAGTCTAAGCCAGGCTTTATGATATTATATGGACCCTGATTAATAATAAATCAAGTCCTGGAGACAAGGAGCCAGTTAATCAGTTAGGTTTGTTCTTGGTTGCAGAGAATGGATGTCTTAGGAATAGGCATATCATAATGGAATTCAAATCCCAGCTCTACATCACAATGGATGAATCATGTTGGGAAGTGTGCCCTTTCAACAGGTAGAAACAGAATCAAGGCCATCCTACACTATAAAATGAAGATAGTTATTGATTCCCTCCCGAACATCCTTCCCTCCTCTATGATTCACATATACAATATTTGCTCGGGACCACAGAGTTCCTCCAGGAGTGCTAATAACAATATGCCTGACCACAGTAACAAACACTCACGCGGGAATGTTATTAGACCTCGGGCACCGTTCTAAGTATATCTGACTTTCACAGAAGCACCCTGAGGTAAGTTCTACTCTTTGCCCCCTTCCATATGAGGAAACTGAAGCACGAGGAAGCAAAAGAGCCGGCCTCAAAACACACGACAGGTAGGGGGACGAAACCCAGACCACAGCACTTCGGCCCCCGAGGCCTCAGCCTCTTTCACTGCCCACCTGCATCATGCTGTGGTGCTTCAGGTCAATTACTGGTAAGTCTCAAGAAAATTACATCAGGGTCATCGCTGCCATTTACCGGTGCACATCTTGCCCAAGGCCACAAGTTGTGAGTACCAAATGGGGATTTGAACCTGGTATTGGACACAACTCCATAGCCATGGGTGTTTCCAGTATGTCAAGCCGCTGCTTGCTTTACTGTCATAAAACCTACAGACCAAGTGCTTTTTTGCCAGTAGGAACAATTTGTTTCTTCCCACATCGCCCTACTTTCCGTTGCATTTCACTCTCCAGCCTTCTTACAAAGAGCGCGCAAGCCCCAGACAATCGCTTCCTTGGGCCATGCAAATAATGTCTACTGCCTTGACCTTGCTTTGAAGATCTTTGTCTGCCTTGGGTTTTTAACTCTCCTCAGAGAAGTGATTTAATTCAGACCCTCTTTCCTAAAGAAACTTGAATCCCTGAAAACTGACACTCGTATTTCCTGTTATTTACCAGATTCTACGCTCTCTGGGTGCTAATTTGCCCTTGAGATATCCTAGCAGGCTTACGCCAAGCTCAACGGACCGAAGCCTCCCTTGTCCCAAGTTGGACCTACCCGTGGCGACACGTTTTGCTCGAAAGTTGAGGGTAATCACCTGGTTCCTCTTCTCTATGGGCATCTGGATGGTGGGCCTGGACAGAGGGAACAGCACTGGAGACGATCTCCATAGAAGAGAGCATCTCAGGGCAGCCCCACGTCAGTGGCAGGTGACTGCCATGACCAGGCTAATGGAGGACGTGGATGAGCTTCTCATTAACGGGTTGACTTTCAACCCAAGTTTCACCTAATATGTCTTTTTCCTTACAGAAACGTGGAGCTATTGCCATCACTGGCAAATCAGCTTTCGATGAAATATTCAAGACAGCTAGAAGCTAAGCAGGATAACCGAATTCACAACCATTTGCTACAGGACCATAATTTAATGGCAGCATTATAATTTGCTAAATACCATTACCGTGGCACCGGGTCCTATTAATCAAAAACAGGAAAAGCTGTACACAGCAATTTTTCTTTACTATTTGTAGTGGCTTATTACTGGTGCTTACCTCTAGAGTAGATGTTACCTTTTTAGCTTCCATAATCAAATACTCTAAAAATAAGTCAAATTTGATTACTTCCAAATTCTTAAAATCTAGTGCCTGCCTACTGAAGTAGAATTCCTAAATGTCTCCTTTGAAACATTACATTCGCCACATAAAATGGCAGCTCCCAAAAGAGCTACTATTTTTATAAATCAATAAGCAAGAAGAATTATGTACTGACAGGGCTGGAGGGGAAAGTGGGAGTGAGGGGTTCGTGTGTTTGGTCTAAATGGAACAGTGGTCTTGCAACGAAGGTAGCATTATCAGTTTTCAGAGACCAAACAACTGGAGTTGAGAGTGGTCCAAGGTCATCCAGTTAGTTTGGTGGGGAATCCAAGGTAGGAGCCCAGCTCTCTGACACTGGACCTACATGTTCTGTTTTAGTCTGCTCAGGCTATCCTAACAAAATGCCACAGACGGAGAGGCTGGCACAACAGACATTTTTTTCTCTCAGTTCTGGAAGCTGGGAAGTCCAGGATCGAGGTGCTGGCGGATTTGATACTTAGTGAGAGCCCACTTCCTGGCATACAGACGGCAGCCTTCTTGCTATGTCCTCATACAGTAGACAGAGGAGGCTCGGGAGGGGGGGGCCTCTTCTTCTTCCTATAAGGACACTGATCCCATCATGGGTCGTCTACCCTCATGACCTCATCTAAACCTAATTACTTCCCAAACACCCACATTGGGGGTCAGGGTTGCAACATATGAATTGTGGGGGGACATAAACATTCCATCTGTAACAACCTGTTTCTGTGGGGTGTCCCAATCCCAAGGTAGAGAAAACAGCATTTCTCAAGACACTGCATGAACCCACCCTAATGGACGTCTTCCTTCCAACATCGCTGATTAAATGACTGAAATGGGGGAAGTCCACAAACAAAAATGGTAACCTAGCCAAAGGCAGCTGGGCATCTTGTTCCTCTGAATGTCTAGGCAGGTGAATTTCTACGCCTTCCATTCCAAGGGAGGAGTTCTAAGTAACTACTCTTAGCTAATGTCTCTGTCTGTTACATAGTGATCCACTCTTTTGAAACAGAACTACTCAGATTTTGCATTTTAGAATTCATTTCGGAATTGTGAGTGTTCTACATACCTGCTCCTTGTCTGCATTTCCATGCAAATCTGCTTCCGGGAATCTCTTCCCACATTGAGAGGGATGCTCTCCTCTTCCCCACAACTCTCTCCCACACCCTTTCCTGACAGGACTCAGCCTTGAAAAAGTACAGGCCACATGCTTGGGGGCAAGGGTAGCACATTCTGAGTGGTGCCAGTCTCAACAATCTTGAGCAACACACACTATGTGTCCAAGGCACCATGGGCACAAACGTGTAACCTCTGGATTCCCAGGCCACCTCAACTTGTTATTAAAAAAGAAGAAAGATGGGGTGACATTATCAGTAAAATGTATACTTTGTGGGCCATTGCCCCTACTCCACAGTGCCGGAATCATCTCTCCCTGAATAGTCCTGTCATTTCTGGAAGACCACCGGGGGCCTCTACGAGCCTTTAGACAAGTTCTGTTGCCATCTGTATTAGCCACCACCCTCCTCCTGTCCAGCACCAAGAAGCCTTCATGAAAAAGCCAGTGCAGTCCGCCTAGAAAACATGGTAAGCAGCCCTTCACAGCCTCCAGGGCCACCTAGTTCCAAAATCTATCACAACCAAGGCCCGGGCGTCAGGTACCACAGGAAATGAACAGGGCACAGTTCCAGAAATGCCCCACACATAGCGTCAGGACCCGCATTTCCCCAAGTGAAAAACCAGGCATCATCTTCTCATCAGCCAAGAAAGGACCCACATCTCCCTTCCAGTATTTTCTACCCCACAGGCCATTCTCCCAGCTCCCCCTCCAGCATTCAGAGATATCCCCTTCTTGCCACACTGCCCACATCTCTTATCTCTGAAGCACAGCACACAATGTACATGCACCATTACTCACCCACCCTTGTCCCTGGGCCTTCTTGCCTCATGACTCACAGAGCAGCCAGTGTGCCTTGTCTTCCGGGAACCACCCCTGCTGGTCTGTCGTCTCTGCTCCCCCTGTCTACCACCCTCAGCACTGAGCAATGTCTCCTGGGTCTGGGTCATGCCCTTCTGACTGTGCAAGAGGTTCGGAGCCAGCTGGCATCCCAGGGTCCCACACCAGGAATGGGAGAAGGTCTCTCCCCACCCAAGTCACACTCTGTCAGCGAGCCTCCAGAGCAGGGCGGCCTGGACCCCACGGTGGCCCCGACCACACCGTCTTCTTCCTCACTACGTAGGGAAGGCCATCAGGCCGTGATACCACCTGGCTTTTCACACAGGCGACATGCTGTCCTCTCTTCTCTCTTGCACAGTTTCTGCTCTACCAAGATCATTCTAGAAGCATGAACGTAGCATGGACGTAGCATGAACTGGCATAGGGAAAAGCGGACCAAGACAGCTAGGGAAGGGAAATCACAAAGATACAGGTACGGATGCTATAGAGAGGCAGACTGAGAGAGCAAATGCAGGTTAAGGAAGCACAAACTAGACTTAAATTTAAATCTTGGTCCTGCTCCTGATTCTCTGTATGCCAACAGCCAAGTTGCTTAACTTTATGTCCTTAGTTTCCTCGTCTGTGGCGTGACAGGGCAGGACCCAGATGACTCTCAGAGCCCATATGACTCTGGAAGTCTAGGATCCTGAACCCCAAGATAATGCATTTAGAATAAAAGAGATAAAGTGAAGTCATGATGGTGGGGGAGGGGGTGAAGATAATCTCATTTATCAACAATTAGATGTTAGGAAGAATGCTGATACTGTTAATGAAGGATGTAACTGGCCACATATAAATGCACAAAACTAGGGGGGATTGTGTTCAGATAAGAATTTAATTATTAACCTTGAATCAAGATAAAAACCCAAGTATAAATCAGAATTTAGTAGGTGAAAAAAGCAACATTTCAAATCAAGAGAAGAATTCTTCAACCAGTAAGTGACATCAGAACAGTTACTTGGAAAGTGAGAGGGAAAAGCAGTCTTCAGCTCTTCTCTTACTCCAAAATGTTTGCAACAGGCTCACAGATCTAAACACATAAAAATAAGACAACAAAAGAAACGCAGGAGAAGAAACTGTGGTATTTTATAACCTTTAGGTGGAGCACGATTTTATAAATAAGTCTGAATAATAAATACACATAAAGGAAACATTACATATTCAACTTCAAATGCAGGTTTTATGTACATAAATATTTTGGTACAGCAGGAAAAAACAACAAACATTTTAAGACGAATGGCAAACTAGAAAAACTGTTTTCAAGGCATATGTTAACGATCGAAGAGACACCATCTGCACAGCACAGACCTAGGCTTCCAAGTCAGACAACCCCAGGACCCACTCGTAGTGTATCTTCTGTGGAGGCGGGAAAGAGGTCCCCTGGAGTTTTGCAATATCTAAGCCTAAACAATTGAAAAATAATCTCTCTGCAGGAAACGATGTCTTTGGAGCATGTTTGGCGAGAAAGGTGAGGCTGCTCTCTGGACAAGGTCTACATGGGCTGCAGTGCAGCGATGGAACCAATCAGCTGTACATGAGAAACGTACTTGAATTTGGGGGAGGGGGTTGCAGGTAAGAGGGACGAACGAACAGCTTAAGGAAAGAGGGCTGAGCAACATGGCAGAATGCTTGAACCCAAACAGAAGCATCAACCAGGGAAAATCTCCCGATGTTGAGACTAATCAGGAGGCTGTTAAGAAAAGGGAAATCTAAGGCATGATTTTATTTTATATGTTTTTTTAAATTTTTTTAATGTTTACTTATTTTTGAGAGAGAGAGAGAGAGAGAATGTGAGTGGAGGAGGCAGAAAGAGGGGGTGACACAGAATCCGAAGCAGGCTCCAGGCTCTGAGCTGTCAGCACAGAGCCTGACTAGGGGGCTTGAACTCACAGACTGGGAGATCATGACCTGAGTTAAAGTTGGAACCGACTGAGCCATCCAGGTGCCCCATAAGTCATGATTTTAAACTGCCTGCCAGGCTCTAGTGTGCGTGGCTATTGTTCTGGTAGAATGCCCCACCTTATTCTTCCCGAGTTGGGTGCAGTTGGCCACAGCCTGTCACTGTGCCAGTGGTACCCCCAGAGCCCAAATGTTGAGAGCGTCCTCCACCTACATGGGAGGTGCAGAAAAAGGCCAATGCACACACAGAAGGTGAAGAAAACGTAGGCAGTGAGAACCAAGGGGAAGCAGGAGCGCAGAGCAAGAAGTGACCAGGGCAAACGTAAACCTTCCAGCCTCGAGATTCCCATAGACACTGTGACGAATCAGCAAAAGGGATGGAAAGACCAAACCTACAGAATTCTTAAAGGACAAGATGACTCTTAGCAAACAGACATTGAAAGGCGGGTACCTAGTTTTTATACGAACCACACCGATAACAACAAAAAAATCAAATTAAAGCAAAGATCTTCTTAGCTACTATTATTGTCAAAATCCAGGTGTGTCTTGGGAAGAGTTTATCTCCCCACCAGCCACGGTGGACTTTTTCATACATGGGGCATTCACTAGGAACTTTAGGAAGAAAGACCTTAGTGGTGGGACCAAACTAACCCCAGACTAAAATCTGCTGTGTTCACCTTTTAAAAGCTTAAAAACAAGCCTCAAATACTTTTGCTTTCAGGAAGATTGAGGAGACATACTTTTCCCTATTTCTCCCACTAAGCACCACTGAGACCCTGAATATTATACATAAACAAACAAACCAGGACCCTGATGGGTAGAGAGAAGAATGCAGACCAGCTAGGGACCTTGGGACCCAATGACCAACATAAAGGGGGCCCCCGAGGTTTTCATGTTGCCTCGTATATCCCCGACCCAGAGCTGAAGAAGTCAGCAATACAGAAATGCCAATAGATGCCGACTCAGAGGGGTCTCGAAACAATCTGCTGTCTCTAGTCAGAGGTCCAGGAAAGAGGCAACCTAGAAAGACAGAAAACTTTGAGACACGAGGTGCTGTATTCTAGCCAAAGACCACAGAAAAAATTGTTGTCCCACCCCTACCCATGCCAACAAAGGCCAAGCTGGGGGCACTAGATTCCATCCTTACAAGCTATAATCAAGTGCCCACAAACCCTCACTGCGGTAGTGCTGACAGACAGGTGAGGCGGCCAGGATGCTCCTCACACCAAGTGGTAACGAGCCCTGGCCCCACTCCCCTGCCCCTGGGCTCAGCCTCCTCAGGGCCAGTCGATGGAGACCATGTGGGGCAAGCCTAGACTTCCACCCCACCCAGCAGTAACTAAGTGCCCCTCCCCACCACAGCACCAAAGGAGACCTAGCATACAGTCAGGAATTTCCCCAGTGCTCAGTGGTAAAGAAGCCACCTGCCCATAGTTCCCAACGAGGCCACCTGCCCATGATACCCAACAAGGCCACAAGAGGAGAGGCAGTGAGGCATTCCTAACCCCCCTCCCAGAGGCCAACCCCCCTCCCAGACGCCAACAGTAAAGAGCCAGAAACCCCACCCACACTCAACAAGAATGAGAAGCCCCTCCCCTACCCATGTGTCATGTGTAGTGACAAACCTGAATTTCTATTCCTCCCTCCCCTGACAGGAAAGAGGTGGTGTCACCCCCTTCCCCTGGAGGAACAGTGCTAGAGGAAGCCAGATAAAACAGAAGGTTTAAAGAGATCCAAGATCTCAAAATATAATATTCAAAATGTCTAGGTTCCTATCAAAAATGATTCATCACGTTAAGAAACAGGAGGATCTCTGAGTGGGGGAAAAAAGTCAATAGACTCTAACACCAAGATGACAGAGAAACTAGAATTATTTGACAAAGATTTTAAAGCAACCATCATGAACATGCTTCAAAAAGCAGTCATGAACATGCTTGAAATGCATTTAAAAATAGAAAGCCTCGGCAAAGAAACAGAAGATATAAAAAGGAACCAAGTGGAAATATTTTAACTAAAAAAACTACAATAACCAAAATAAAAAATTCAATGGATGGGCTCAATCAGAGACCAGAGGAGGAAGAGGAAAGGAAATCAGTGAACTGAGAGGTGGAACACTAGAAACTACTAAATCTGAACGAGAGAGCAGAGAGACTACAAAAGGAAAATGAACAGAGTTGCAGAAACTAAAGGGATAGAAAATAACACTTAACATTCATGCCATGGTTAAAAAAATGGACCAACAACCTTAACAGGCACTTTTACCAAAGAAGCTATAAAGATAGCACCTAAGCCTAGAAAAAGATGTTGCACATCACATATTATCAAGGAAATGCAAATTACACACCAACGAAATGCCATTGAGACGCCTATGAGCTTGGTCAAAATCCGGAACACGGACAATAACAAATGCTGGTGAGGATGTGGCAGCAGAAACTGGCATTCGCTGTCGGTGGGAATGGAGAGTGGTGCAGCCAGTTTGTACGACAGCTATGCGTGTTCTTACAAAACTAAACCCACCCTGACTCATGATCCAGAAATCATGCCCCTTGGTATTTGCACAAAGGAATTAAAAACTCATTTCTATGTAAAAACCCACACATGGGTATTCATAGCAACTGAATTCATAATTGCCAGAACTTGGAAGCAACCAAGAGGTCCTTTGGTAGATAAATAAATAAATAAACCAACTGTGGCACATCCCGGACAATGGAATAGTATTCAGTGCTAAAAAGACATGAACTCAAGCCATGAAAAGACACGGAAGAACTTTAAATGCATGTTACGAACTTTAGAAAGCCTACCTGAAAAGGCTGCAGACCATCTGATTCCAGCTATATGACAAAACTATGGAGACATTAAGATGGTGGTGGTGGGAAGAAACGAATAGGCAGAGCTCAGAGGAATTTTAGGACAGTAAAAAAAATACTCTGCATGATATTAAAGTGATGAGTAGATATCCCTATCCTTTTGTCCAAGCCCAGGATGCACAAAATGGAGAGTGGACACTAGGGTAAACCACAGACTCGGGTGACTACGATGTGTCAACGTACACGTGGAAATGTACACAGTGGAAAAAATGCACCAGCATGGTCAGTGTTGTTGACAACAGGTGAGACTGTGCATGTGCGGGGACAGTGGAAAAGAGAAACGTCTGTACCATCTTCTCAATGTTTTTGTAAACCTAAAACGGCTCTAAAAAATAGAGTCTTTAAAACAAAGAAAGAATGAAGTAGGAAGTACCAGTCTTCAGTGGGTTACACTGCGGCACACCCATGCCACGAAATACTCCTCAATAAAAAGGAACTCCGCAATAAAAAGGAACAAAAGACTGACATATGTCACGACATGGATAAATCTCCAGAATTTATGCTCAGCAAAAAGAGCCAATTCCAAAAGGTCACATTCTGTATAATTCACCTTATATAACATCAATTTAAAGCTTATTTATTTGTTTTGAGAGAGAGGGCATGAGCACATGCACACATGTGGGGGAGGTGCAGAGGAAATAGGAGATGTGTGGAGCCCGATGTGGGTCTTGATCCCCCCGAAACCGTGATATCATGACCTGATGCGAAATCAAGAGTCAGACGCTTAACCAACCGAGCCATGCAGGCATCCCTGTAACATTTTGAAATGACAAAATTATAGAAGTGAAGTACAGATTATCGGTTGTTTAGGGTTAAAAGGGGGGCAGGATTTGGAGAGGAAACAGCATTTTATTAAAGGGCCACATAACTGATGGTGATGGAGTAGTCTATATCTTACTGTATTGACGTCGATTCTATGTCTGTGATACTGTACTGTGGTTTTTCAAGATCCCCCTGCCTTTGGAAGAGACTGGGAAGAGACGAATGGAATCCCTGTGCACTGTTTCTTATAAGTGCCAGTGAAGCTACGATTTTCTTTTCTTTTCTTTTTTTTTAATGTTTATTTTTGAGAGAGAGAGAGACAGACAGACAGACGGACGGACAGACAGACTACAAGCAGGGTAAGGGCAGAGAGAGAGGGAGACACAGAATCTGAAACAGGCTCCAGGCTCTGAGTTGTCAGCACGGAGTCTGATGCAGGGCTTTGAACCGTGAACCGTGAGATTATGACCTGAGCTGAAATCAGACACTTAACCAAATGAGCCATCCGGGTGCCCCAACAGTTATTTCAAAATTAAAAAGTTTAATTAAGAAATAAAGTGAGGGGCCCAGGGTGGCTCAGTTGGTTAAACATCTGACTCTTAATATCAGCTCAGGTCACGCTGACAGCACAGAGTCTGCTTGCAATTCTCCCTCCCTCTCTCTCTGCCCCTCCCCTGTGTTCCCTCTCTCTCTAATAATAAATATTGAAAGAAAGGAAGAAAGGAAGGAAGGAAGGAAGGGAGGAAGGAAAGGAGGGAGGGAGGGAGGGAGGGAGGGAGGAAGGAAAGAAGGAAGGGAAAATAAAATTTAAGGAATATTTAAATAAACTTAAATAAACATAAAATACAAAAACTAACTTGCATTATATAAAACTCTAGTATATTTACACCTGAAGTGTACATCTGAAATTTGCATGAGGTTACAATGACAAGTCATGAAATAAAATATAGCATATGGCTCGAAAGAAAGAAAGAAAGAAAGAAAGAAAGAAAGAAAGGTCTCAAAATGATACCTCATATCAACTTAGTGGCATACAAAAAAAAATTCATTTCTATTCAGCACACACACAAACACTAAAATATAGCAAACAACAACATAACAATATATAGCATCTATTAAAAATTCACCAAGTTTGCAAAGAGCATAAATTTTCCCATAAATAGAAGGAAAAAAATAGAAACAGACCCAGAAATGACAGATATGAGGGAATTAAGAGACTAAGATTTAAAAAGCTAAGATTATCTTATTCCAAAATTTAAAGAAGGTAGAAGAAACCATGACCATGGTGAGAAAGGAAATACTCTAAGATATAAAAAAATAGAACTTTTAGAAATAAAAAAATCTTAAAAACAAAAACATGAAATTAAGGGCAGATTAGACACTGCATGAGAAAAAGCTAAGTGAATTATTTTTAAATGTTTACTTATTTATTTTTGAGACAGAGAGAGCAAGGGAGGGAGAGAGGCAGAGAATCCCAAGCAGCCTCCATGCTACCAGTGCAGAGCCCAAGCAGGGCTCGAACTCACAAACCAAACCATGAGATCATGACCAGAGCCAAAAATCAAGAGTCAGATGCTTGCTTAAATGACTGAGTCACCTAGGAGACCCCAGAAAAAGCTAAGTGAATTTAAAGAAACATCAGTAGAAACCATCCAAATGAAGGGCAGAGGAAAAAAAAAAGAATGAAAAAATAAACAAACCATCAGCAATCTGTGAGACATTGTTAAGTGTTCCAGCATTTGTGTAAGTAAATTACTAGAATTACAGGAAAGAAAAAGGATAAAACATTTTGCAGAAATACAAAAATTTGTTATCGGATTTGATGAAAACTATAAATATTCAGATCCTAAAAGCTTATTAACAAACATAAGCTTAGGGAACTTAAAGGATAACATGCAAAGTCAAAAATTACTGAAAATAAGTGATGAGAAAAGTCTTAAAATCAGGATTAAAAAAACTTGATAAAAAAAAAAGAGCAAAGATACCAATTAAAGCAGACATCTCACCAGAGACTATGCAGAAGACAAGAGACACATTTAATAAAATATTGAAAAGCTGTCAAGCTATTCAATTTTGCAATTCTTTATACAGCAAACAAATGTCTTTCAAAAGTCAAGATAAAGAGGGGCTCCTGGGTGGCTATGTCGGTTAAGCATCTGACTCTTGATTTCACCTCAGGTCACAATCTCAAGGCTCGTGAGTTCGAGCCCCATGTCTGGCTCTCCACTGGCAGTGCAGAGACTGCATGAGGTTCTCTATTTCCCTCTCTTTCTGCCTCTCTCCTGCTCTCTCTCTCGCCCTGAAAATAAATAAATAAATGTTTTTTAAAAAGCCAAGATAAAGACATTTTTGAGATAAAATACGAGATAATTCGCTACAATTATGTCTTTTCTGCAAGAAATTAAGAAGGTGTTTCTTCAAAAAGGAGGAAAATAATATCACATGAAAATCTGGATACGTAAGATAAAATGAAGAGTGCTAAGAATGGTACATAGATAGACTGTTATAAAAAATACATTTTAATTATTTTTGAATATCCAAAAAAGATAAGTGACCATTTAAAACAATAATAGGAATAAAAATGTATTGTGTGATTTATAGAAGAGGTATGAAAATAATGCCACAAACTAAGAGAAGGTGTTATTAGAAGTACACTGTAGTAAGATTCTTACACTGAAACTGAAGTGGTGAGACATTGTTTGAATATGGACTATGATAAATTAAAGTTGTATAATGTTAACTGTAGAGGAGTTACTAAGAAATGAAAAAGGAACAAGTATTAATTCAATAGTAAAGAATTCATGTATGAGTTCTAACAGCTTTTTGGTGGCATCTTTCGAGTTTTCCATGTAGAGTATCATGTCACCTGCAAAAAGTGAAAGTTTGACTTCTTCTTTGCCAATTTGGATGCCTTTTATTTCATTCCGTTGTCTAATTGCTGTGGCTAGGACTTCCAACACTAGGTTAAACAACAGTGGTGAGAGTTGCCATGTTCCTCATCTCAGGCAGAGGGCTCTCAGTTTTTCCCCACTGAGGATATTAGCTGTGGGCTTTTCATAGATGGCTTTTATGATGTTTAAGTATGTTCCTTCTATCCCGACTTTCTCGAGGGTTTTTATTAAGAAAGGATGCTGAATTTTGTCAAATGCTTTTTCTGCAGCTATTGACAGGATCACATGGTTCTTACACTTTCTTCTATTAATGTGATGCATCACATTGATTGATTTGTGAATATTGAACCAGCCCTGCAGCCCAGGAATGAATCCCACTTGATCATGGTGAATACTTCTTTTGATATACTGTTGAATTTAATTTGCTAATCTCTTGTTGACAATTTTTGCATCCGTGTTCATCAGGGATATTGGCCTGTAATTCTCCTTTTTAGTGGGGGGTCTGTCTGGTTTGGGAATCAAAGTAATGCTGCCTTCACAGGATGAGTCCGGAAGCTTTCCTTCTGTGTCTATTTTTTGGAACAGCTTTAGAAGGATAGGTATTAATTCTGCTTTAAATGTCTGGTAGAATTCCCCTGGGAAGCCATCTGGCCCAGGACTCTTATTTTTTGGGAGATGTTTGATAATTGGTTCCATTTCTTCACTGGTTATGGGTCTGTTCAAATTTTCTATTTCTTCCTGTTAGGAGTTTTGGTAGTGTGTGGGTGTCTAGGAATTTGTCCATTTCCTCCAGGTTATCTAGTTTGTTGGCATATAATTTTTCATAGTATTCTCCGATAACGGTTTGTATTTCTATGATGTTGGTTGTGATCTGTCCTCTTTCATTTGTGATTTTACCTATTTGGGTCCTCTCTCTTTTCTTTTTGAAAGGTCTGGCTATGGGGTGTTATCAATTTTTTTTTTTTTTTCAAAAAACAGCTCTTAGATTCATTAACCTGTTCTACTGTTTTGTTTCTTTATTTTTTGGATTCTATACTGTATATTTCTGCTCTGATCTTTATTATTTCTTTTCTTCTGCTGGCTTTGGGGTTTCTTTGCTGTTCTGCTTCTAGTTCCTTTAGGTGTACTGTTAGATTTTGTATTTGGGATTTTTCTTATTTCTTGAGATAGGCCTGGATTGCAATGTATTTTCCTCTTAGGACTGCCTTTGCTGCAACCCAAAGGGTTTGGATTGCTGTGTTTTCATTTTCATTTGCTTCCATATATTTTAAAATTTCTTCTTTAATTGCCTGGTTTACCCATTCATGCTTTAGTTGGATGTTCTTTAACTTCCAGGCACTTGGAGGCTTTCCAAACTTTTTCTTGTTGTTGATTTCAAGTTTCAAGTGTATGATCAGCAAATATACATGGTATGATCTCAATTCTTTTATGTTTATTGAGGGCTTTTTTGTGACCCAGTATGTGATCTATCTTGGAGAACGCTCCATGTGCATTCAAAAAGAATGTATACTCAGATGCTTTTGGATGAAAAGTTCTGAATATATCTCTCAAGTCCATCTGGTCCAGTGTATCATTCAGGGCTATTGTTTCTTTATTGATTTTTTGATAGATGATCTGCCTATTGCTGTAAATGGGGTATTAAAGTCCCCTGCAATTACAGTATTCCTATTAATAAGATTGCTTATGTTTGTGATTAATTGATTTATGTATTTGGATTCCTCCAAATTGAGACCATCAACATTTATAATTATTAGCTCTTCTTGATGGATAGACCCCGTAATTATGATATAATGCCTTTCTTCATCTCTTGCTACAGCCTTTAGGTTAAAATCTAGTTTGTCTGATAGAAGTATGGCTATTCCAGCTTTCATTTGACTTCCAGGGCATGACAGATGGTTCTCCATCCTCTCACTTTCAATCTGAAGGCATCCTCAGGTCTAAAATGGGACTCTTGTAGACAGCATATAGATTGATTTTGGGTTCGTTTTTTTTATCCATTCTGATACCTTATGTCTTTTGATTGGACCATTTAGTCCATTTACATTCAGAGTTATTACTAAAAGATATGGATTTAGTGTCATTGTGTTATCTGTAGGTTTCAGGCTTGTAGGAATGTCTCTGGTCCTTTGTAGTCTTTGCAAAATTCCATTCACAGAGTCCCCCGTAGGATCTCTCGTAGGGCTGGTTGAGTGGTTATGAACTCCTTCAGTTTTTGTTTGTCTGGGAAAGTCTTTATCTCTCCTTCTATTCTGAATGACAGCCTAACTGGATAAAGGATTCTTGACTGCATAGTTTTCCTATTCAGCACATTGAATATCTCCTGCCATTCCCTTCTGGTCTGCCAGGTTTCAGTGGATGGGTCTGCTACCACCTTTATGTGTCTACCCTTGTAGGTTAAGGCCCATTTGTCCGAAGCTAATTTCTTTCTTTACCTTTGTATTTTGCCAGTTCCACTATGATATGCCACGGAGAAGATCTATTCTTACTAAATCTGAAGGGAATTCTCTGTGCCTCCTGGATTTGGATGTCCATGTCCTTCCCCAGATTAGGGAAGTTCTCAGAAGTAAACCTTCTGCCCCATTCTCTCTCTCCTCTTCTGCCAGAACTCTTATGATATGGATATTATTACCTTTCATTGAATCACTTAGTTCTCTAATTCTACCCTCAAGGTCTAGTATTTTCTTATCTCTCTTTTTCTCGACTTCATCATTTTCCATAATTTTATCTTCTATTTCACTTAATCTCCCCTCTGCCTCCTCCATCCTTGCTGTCGACCGCATCTGGCTTATTTTGCACCTCATTTACAGCATTTCTTAATTTGTTGTGAGTATTTCGTAGTTCCTTGATCTCTGCAGTGAGAGACTCTCTGTTGTCTTCTATGCTTTTTTCAAGCCCAGCTATTAATCTTATGACTATTATTCTAAATTCTTGCTCAGTTATACTGTTTATATCTGTTTTGAGCAATCCTCTAGCTGTCATTTCTTCCTGGAATTTCTTTTGAGGAGAGATCTTCTGTTTTGTAATATTGGCTAGTTTTCTGTCCCTTATGTGTTTTCATAGCTTGTTATGAGTCCTGCACCTGCCAGCACTACTCTACTAAAATGGGGTCATACACTGTCCAGGGCATGGCCCTTCAGGAGGTGTTTTTGGAATGTGTTTCATGCTCTCTTTGTTGAGACTCTGGTTGCTTTATCTACCTACTCATAGTGGTGGTTTGAACCTTCCACCAGGTGTGCTTTGATTTGTTCGCCGAAGTATCCCTATGGCCAGCCACATTGTCCCCGTGACCCCCGGAGACGTCTTCTGGCTTCAATACTGCTGTGTTTGAGGAATGAGGGAACTTTGGGTCCCCTTACTTCTCCGCCATGTTGACTCCTCCTCCATCCAATGGTAAAGATGAAACAGGACCGTTAGAAAATTCAATAACACCACAAAGGGAAGCAAGCACGCAAACAAGAAATACAGAGTAGATGGAAAAATAGACAACAAATAGCAAGGGAATAGATTTAGTCTCAAACATATCCATTAGTACAATAAATGTAGATGGACAAAGCTCCCCAAATAAAGGCAGAGACTGTCAGGTTGGATTAAAAGGGGAAAAAGATTCATATTCTATCTACAATATATATAAACTAAATATAAAAACAAAAATTGAAAGTGAAAAGATTAAAAAAGTACAAGTACAAAAATTAATCAAAAGAAATATGGAATGTCTATGTAAATATCAAAGTAGTAGTTCAAATAAGGATTATTACCTGAGATGGATAGATACATACACTAACAGTAGACTACAAAAATCCTAGTTGTGTAGGTACAGAATAAAACTGCTTCAACATGCACGAAGCAGAAACTTACAAAACTGGAAGAAGAAATAAACAAATCTATAATTCTAGTTGGAGATTTCAACAACCCCTTCTCCATAATTGATAGGGCAATTTAAAAAAATCATAAGGTAATAGAAGACCTGACCAAAACCATCAACCAAATTGACCTAATGGATAGTCATGGGACACTCCATTGAACAATACGCTCTTGAGGTGCACACAAAACATTCAAAAGATATATAATGAACCATAAAATAAGTCTAAGGAACTTTAAGAAAACTAAAATCTTATAAAGTAACTTCTCTAACCACAGTGGAATTAGATGAGAAATCCGTATCAGAAAGATATATAGAGGATCCCCAAATAGTTAGAAATCATATAACATACTTACAAATTACTCAGGTGTCAAAACAGAAATTAAAGAGAGATCAGGAAACACTTTGAACTGAACGTAAATTAAAACTCAACATGTTGGGGCGCCTGGGTGGCGCAGTGGGTTGAGCATCCGACTTCAGCCAGGTCACGATCTCGTGGTCCGTGAGTTCGAGCCCCGCGTCGGGCTCTGGGCTGATGGCTCAGAGCCTGGAGCCTGTTTCCGATTCTGTGTCTCCCTCTCTCTCTGCCCCTCCCCCGTTCATGCTCTGTCTCTCTCTGTCCCAAAAATAAATAAAAAACGTTGAAAAAAAATTAAAAAAAAAAAACTCAACATGTTAAAAATTTCAGGATTGCAGCTTTCACCTAAAGCAATGTTTAAAGAAAGCTTTATAGTATTAGATGTTATATTAGAAGAGAATAAAAAAGAAAGAAATAAAATAAATCATCTCATTTCCTACCTCAAGAAACTAGAAGACAAAGAACAAATTTAAATCAAATGATAAGAGGAAACTATTTTTAAAGCAGAAATCAATAATATTGAAAAAAGAGAGCAAATTTTAAAAAATCAGTGCAACTACAAACTGGTTTATGAAACTATCAATAAAACTGACAAATTTGTGGCCAGAATGAGCAGAAAATAAAGATTATGTGAAATATCAATACCAGGAATGAAAGAGAAGACATCACTACAGAGTTTCTTTCTACATGTGAAAAAGAAGGAAATGCTATGAATAACTTCATGACAATAAAGTCAACAACACAGATGAAAAAATCTCTTGAGAGATACACATTATCAATACTGAAATGAGAAGAAACAGAATATTTGAAACTGATACTTATAAAACCTTCCATTTGAAGCCTACATTCAAATTACAGATGAAATTAAATTTACAGCTAAAAAACTTTGCCACAAACAAAACCCCAGGTCAGATAGCTTCGTTCATGAACCCTAATGAACAGGGAAGCAAAAAATTGCATCGATTCTGCACAAACTCTTACATAACAAAAAAGATGCACATCCTGACTCATTTTGTGAGGCCAGCATTGCTAAGGTACCAAAATGAGAAGAAGGCATTATTAAAGACTACACACTCATGTTCCTCATGAACGTAAACACAAGGAAGGTCCTCCTTCCATGCAACTTTCCAAAGTCTTCTAGAATTAGTTACATCTTCTCAGTTGTGTTTACAGCTTTCTGCCTTTATAATGAGCTGATAAACAGCAGTTATCTGCCTTTGTCAGAGGACTACAGGATAGTCGCCCAAGTCTTGCACACAAGGGTCCCTAAGAAAACAGGTCATTCATTCTTCAGATGCAAAACCAAAGTCAAATTACACCTGGGGATCTTCTCTTTTGCAACCTTTTTTCTAGCAGGGGCGGGGGCGGGGGGAGGGGGTAGCGTATAATTTTCATGCTTTATTAAACAAACCTAAATTTCACCATTAAATATGGAGATTTACATTAAGATATTTCTGAAGTGTAGGCTAAAACGGATGACTTTAAGGCTGCAGAACATTACACAGAGAATCGAGGGCATGGCAAATTCTGTCATACATTTACACGTTTGGTGTCAGGGACTGGAAGACAAATGTAAAACTTTGGGTCAGAATTGGAGGGAAACCCTGTTCAGGACTGACGGAGGCGTCAAAACAGATGGAAGGGTTTGGGCTGTGGGCCGATAGTCTGCAGGGGGCAGGGATGGCCGGCTGGAGGCCGGAGAGCCAGCTCAAGTCCAGGGTCTACAGATTACAAGAGCTGGCTGGAAAGTCTAGGGGCAGAGTGCTTCCTGCATTCCTCAAAAGTCCTCGTCCCCCAGGGAAGTTCCTAGGAGGCTTTCCTCAAAGTCCTTGACTACCTTTTTTGCCAACACACACTCTCCATCTTCTAACCATGATTCCGAAACAGAAGGAAGTTAGCAGAAGGAACGCATTGCTTCACTAGTCCGGCATATCATCCTTGTCACCAAAAAGCAATGAAATCTTCGCTTTGTTTGTCACTTTGTGTGAAATAACCTAGGCCTTCGGTGTCAAGCCCGCCTGCCGTCCCTTCAGCATTGATTCTCCCACTTCGGGAATGTATGCTTTCATACTGCTTTTACACGGGCTTTCCTTTCAAGTCGAACTTCCAGATCTGATCCTCTGAATGACCTCTCCATAAAACCTGAACAGTAGTATACTGAATGAAGGTTTGCATTAGATGGAGGTATAACATTCTGAATTCTGAGATGGGTCAACATCGCCCGGTATCCAAGCACGATATCCCTAAAACGCAGTTTCTCCCCTGCAGGGGAAAATGGGAGTTAATACTTCTCCTAAAGGACTGTTAAGAGGTCAAATGAAAAAAAAAAAAAAAAAGTGTATAAAGATAGTTGTGAATGGTAAAGTGGCATACAAACGCCAAGAAGCATTATACTCTTTTGTATAATGGAGCATAGTTTATACACATGGAAGCAGGTTGGATAACAGCTGGCAATGAGGGTTTGGTTATAATGGGTCCAGGGATCATGTCCTGGCTTTGCAACACACATGCTCAATGACGTTGGGCAAGTGACTTATTCTTGGTCTCAGTTTTCTCATCTGTAAAACGGAGAAAAAAAATGTACCTATAGCATAGGGCTACTATGAGGATTAAACAGCGTAATTTATGAAGTACTTAAAAAGAGCCTGACATACGTTAATAGATTAATTAATAGATTGCAAGCTGTGGGCTTTGAAACCGGAAATATGGATTACAGTGGATTTAAGAAGGATCTCGAACAAAAGGGTAACTTAACAGGGAACCACTAAAAGATGTTGACGAAGGGGAAGGCCGTTAACAAGCAGATGTTAGGAGAACATTAAGCCAATGACAACCCAAAGTATTATGAGACAGTCTTGAGAGGGAGAGGCATTTAGACACACACAGCCTAGGTCTGGGGGGCTGAGTCCTACGCAGTTTGGGAGGCAGGGGGAGTTAAGTGGGAAGGCAGAGGAAAAGGAGTGTTGATAGAAGATCAATAAGACACAAGATCCTTTGCTTCATGCAACTTAACAATTCACCCCAAAGACTTGAATAAGCCCATTGGCAGCAACTGGGAAATCCCTGTAAAAAAAATTTTAATTGAGCTTCCAGATCAAAAACACCTCTTCTTTAATTTCTAGCCTCACTACACCCTGGGTGGTTTAAGCGGTTAACTTGCCTGGCCCTCTTATTCAACTGTATAATAAGGATAATGATACCTAATGATATCTACCTTGTAGTCTTGTTGTGAAAATAATGTGACGTGACATGTAAATGCTTCTTGCAAATTTCTTACGCAAGAAGATACTCAATACTATAATTTAGTCTCTCATATCCCCTACATCGTACTGAAACAGGATGAGATGGCGGATATGAGAAGGCCGAACGGGGGCTTTCACTGGCTGAACGCTCTGTCTTCTGATAAGTTCCCAGATGGTCCAGCAAAACTTGTTCTACGTGGTTTAACATCTACATCAAGCCGTGGCTCTCCTGATTGACAACCTTGCTGAGCCACACTGGATGACAATCCACATTTGTCGCACTAATTAGGGATTTATATTTGAATTGGTTTCATTAGAGATCTTGCAAGACCAGCATAGATGCAATGACAGACACCTTTATTAAAACGACCTGTTGCTCTAAGGAGACACAGTTGTTTCTCCCATAAACGTCCAATTAAAAACAAACAAACAAAAAAGCTGCCTCTCAGATTTGATTTATTTTTTCTGCACCATAATATATCCATTCTCTTTTCATAGTGCTTCAGTAATAATTATATTTTAATTCTTTTCTTGTCAAGTTTTTTTTTTATCGTCCAAACTTACTTTGAAGTTTCTTCTCTCTTACTGTTGCTCACACGTTGTTATTTTCATTTTTATAATTATAAACTTTAAGGGACATTGTAACTCTTTATACCCCAGGGCCATGCTAATCCCAGAAACATAGGCTGGGTATCTAGGAAACCTAAACTTTACCATTTCTTAAATATCACAACTGGAAACTGATCGGGGACGTCGGCCCAGGCAGTCATGGATTTTTCCCCTAAGACTTGCTCAGTCTACTGGCTTCTGTTACAATTAACAAGGCCACTTTGCAAGTGTCTGTAACGTTCAAGACCTTGTACTAGACATTAGGGAGAAATCGCAAAAATCACAGAATGATGGAGATGGATAGAAATTAAGGGGCTGTAAGGGCGCCCAGGTGGCTCAGTCGGTTGAGCGTCCGACTTCTGCTCAGGTCATGATCTCATGGTTCGTGAGTTTGAGCCCTGCGTCTGGCTCTGAGCTGACAGCTCAGAGCCTGGAGCCTGCTTCGGATTCTGAGTCTCCCTCTCTCTCTTCCCCCTCCCTGCTCATGCTCTGTCTCCCTCTGTCTCTTAACAATAAATAAACGTTAAAAAAAAATTTTTTTTTTAAAGAAATTAAAGGGCTGCCTAGTTCCACCTCGTAATCATACAGATAGGAAAACCTCAACCATGAAATAATCAAGACAAACAGTGATAGTGTTTAAACTAACATCCCCTTGTTATTTCATCCAGGAGCAAGACACACACTTTTGAATAAATTACTGGGGATCTCATGCACACACAATCCCCCAAAGGATATTTGGATTCAAGATGGCCTGGGTAATTTGTTCTTACAAGGGGAAGGAAAAAATAGAGTGAACATGGCCCAACTTAGGAGGGACACCTTTCATCCCAGGTGAACTTTCCCTGCTGCTGATACAGATCCTTCCTTACCACAAACACTGGTAGCAGTGTTGATTTATATATATATCTACACACACACACACACACACACACACACACACACACACACACACACTGGTAGCAGAGATGATTTAATCGCATTCCGCTTCTCTACAGTAACTTGTACTTCTGTTTCTGTAAAGTACCTGAAACCTAGATGTTCCTAACAAGCCTCTAGCAATAAAGGAAATATATAGATAGACAGATAGATAGATAGATAGATAGAGAAACAAACAAACACAGATCTTGACCCTGAATAGTTTTATTCTGATGTTTCTTCTAATTCCCTTTTCAGTGGCTTCTTTCTCTCTTTGTTCTGATATTTTTGCTGTTGCCTGATCCTCCTTCTTGGGATTTTACAAGTAGGAATCTTTGGGGGCTGGGAAAAAGTTGGATCCTGCCATGAAGAATTGTCACTTGTTCTACCTGGTGCCCCAGGACACTCTTACTGGTGGATCATTCTAATTTAAATGTCTGTTTGGACCACACTCAGGGAAAGGATTTGGGCTACGAACTCGGCTGAGGGCTGGTTTTGGCTCCTACCCAGGGTAGCCCCATGAATCCCTCTCTTCCCCTTGTTCAGGCCCAAGACTGGCATGTGAGCGTGTGGAGAAGGATACAGCTTTGTTTCATCCTTAACATTTGAATGCACAGTCCTTTTAGGTCTCAGATTTATGAGAGGGAGGCATTCCTCCCATATGGCCCATCTAGGAGGGCCGAGGTTCTATCTCATTTCTAGTGCCCCGTGCTATTAAACTAAACCTCAAGTTCACCAGCTTCAGCAGATCCCCTGGGGGAAAATTCCCCAATAGGAATTGACTCACCCAAGTTATTTTTTTCCCCTTCCTCATTTTTCTAGCCTTTTATAGCTTACTTTTCTGCCAGCTCACTGGTGCCCTCAAGAAGACGCTTTGTAATATGTTTAGTTGGAATGTTTACTTATTTTTCAAGAGAGGATCAGTCTAGGTACCTAGCCCACTATTTTATCAGAGAAGTCTGAACCGTAGTATGATAGGGACAATATAGGATAAAACAGGCAGAGAAGGAAAGGATAGGACCCAAGCTCCCTGGGTGGGGGAAAAACACATATTCTGGAACAATGCTGTGTGTGTCTGACCACAGCAAGCCCTCTCGAACATAAGCCTCCTCTTACGACTGTAAGACCCCACCTAGTCCCCCTCAGGGTCCCCGTTGGGAGTTTGACAAAAGACCTAAGTGAGGCCATGGACCACCCCTCATTCAATGGACAAGGCCAACAAGAATGGACAACCCAGCATCCAGAGCTATCCGGCCAAGAGGGTTAAGACCTGGGAAGGAACGAGGGGGAAGGGGAGGCGGGCACTGACCAGAACCTTACAAAGGTTCTGAACCTATAGAACCCACACCTAGAGCCCTCAGGCCTTCACTTTCCAAAGTCCCCTCTCCGTAAAGAGAGCTTTCCTACTAGGCTCCCTTTCTAATCTTATACTCTAATAAACTTGTGCCCGCTGCTCATTCTGTGTCCACCTGTTCATTCTTCGAAGTGGCCGGATAACGAACCCCAGGAACTGAGGTAAAAAATCCTGCCACAGTAGTATTTTCACGATAATTATTTCTGAACATTCTGCGATTTCAGTGTTTGGGTCCCCCCGGCATTTCTGGGTTCTAGGGGGATTTGTTTTCATCAGATTATTCTCTCGGTTATCAGTGAATTACAGTAATAGAAAATTTCAGTGCTTTAAGCAGAGACAGGTGACCCTTCTCTCTCACAGAGACAGCCCAGAGTTGTCTGCCTTTCACGGGAGGCCACCACCCTCAGTGCACAGGTCCGCAGCACATACCTCGGTACTGTCAAATGAGAAGACTAAAAACCATTTAGTGAGGAGTGGGATGCCCTTTATTCAAGGAAACGAATCCACGGACGGGGACCCTGGTGCCTCCCAAGAGGCAGAACCCTCCCCCCAAGGGATTGTGAGCAAGAGTGAGTTTTGTAGAGAATTTGGAGAAAGCGCAGAAACACGCATGGCCAGCAAGGTCAGGGATTTCCTTCCAAGATGGGCAGGGCCCATTTTCTAGGGCAAAGTGAGCCGGCGGAGGCAGAGCTGGGGGAGCCAGGTTGGTGCCTGCTGGGCGTCGGCTGGCAGGGGTGTGTCCCCACAAGTGCAGGCTGACTTAGGTTTAGATATGCGACAGGGGCCAGGCCACTGGGGTGGCCTCCTGCGTGGGTCCTGACACATGAATCGACTTGGTCAGGACGTATGCCTTTTTCCTTGTGTTTTGTCAGCTTCCCTCCAGGGGTCACCTTTGCTTCCCAAGCACAAAGCAGGAAGCAAACAAAAGTGGAAAACAAGGGGGTTGCCTGTGTCTGCAAAGCAAAAGGTTTTCCAGAATTGTCTGCTTACACCTGACTGGCCTGAATCGTGTCACAAGGCCGCCTCGCTGAAACACAGCCGGGAACACTGCCCCCCAAACAAAACTGGGGTTCAACTAATAAAGCAGAGAGCCAATGAATGCTGGGGAGGTCACTTGTGGTGTCGGCCCCAGTGCCCCAGGTCTGGTTTCTATAGCTTCAGTCATCGGATAATACCTGAACCATTTCCACTTTCAGAACTTTGTCTTCTTCGAGGCTTAACGTGTGAGCAATCAACATGTATCCACGGTACGTCTCTCACGATTATCATTTGACTTTGTATGTTTTTCCTTCCTTTCCTTCCCTGATTTGACATCTCATGATCTAAGAAAGGTGAGTAACAGTTTTACTGGTTCTGTGTCTTCATTTTGTTTTTTTCTAATTTCCTTTTTTTTTTTTTTTTTTTTTTTTAGTGAGTTTTTTCACATTTGGTGTATTAACGATGGAACTTCGTCGTGGATTGTAAGCTTTATCATTATATAGTATCTCTCTTTGTGTAACAGTTTCTGTTTTGTTACAGCTGGTAGACGTGAAGACACGAATCGACTTCTATAACGTTGCCTCATTTTTATTTGCCTTTCCTCAGAACATCACCATCTTGGGGCGCCTGGGTGGCGCAGTCGGTTGAGCGTCCGACTTCAGCCAGGTCACGATCTCGCGGTCCGGGAGTTCGAGCCCCGCGTCGGGCTCTGGGCTGATGGCTCAGAGCCTGGAGCCTGTCTCCGATTCTGTGTCTCCCTCTCTCTGCCCCTCCCCCGTTCATGCTCTGTCTCTCTCTGTCCCAAAAATAAACGTTGAAAAAAAAAAATTAAAAAAAAAAAAAAAAAGAACATCACCATCTCTTCTGCTGAAGTTATCCTTCTACGTATCTTTGGATATATTCCTTAAATAGCCCCATCTTTTCTCCCCACTCAAATTCAAGGTTTTGTTAGTTTACTATTACAATATTTTATAACACTTTCGTTCTGTTTTCTAATAATCACATTCTCTACGGTTATTCAACTTCAATTTCGTGTCTCATTTTCAGTGCATTCAGTGCTCTCACCAGGCTTTTCCATATCCTTCTCCCTCCCTCCTTCCCTCCTCCTCATCCCCCTACAATCTCTCTCCCCTCCCCTCCTCTTTACTCCTCTCCCATGGCTCCTTTCCTTCCTCCTGCTCCTCCTTCTTAAGGTCTTCTTAAGGTCTCCAGTCATCTGCTATTTGTATTTGCCTCTGGTTTATTACCTCACAGCTATTTTTTTTTTCCAGAATGACAACTGAGGACCATATATCCTGAGTTCCTGAATACTTGAGAAGACCAGTCTGTTGTCTTTACACCTGAATCGCTGCTGCTTTGCATATAAACATCTTTTTTTTTAGTGTTTGTTTATTTTTGAGAGACAGAGAGAGAGCATGAGTTGGGGAGGCACAGAGAGAGGGAGACACAGAATCTGAAGCAGCCTCCAGGCTCTGAGCTGTCAGCACTCAGGGCTCAAACCCAGGAACCCAAACTGCAAGATCATGACCTGAGCCAAAGTCAGACGCCTAACCAACTGAGCCACCCAGGCACCCCTGTACATAAACATCTTGCGTCATCTCTAAGAACCTGGTAACCATGGTATCCCTGCCTTTCATGTTTGAATGCTATAGAAAGGTTTGGGGATAGCATGCCTTTTTCCCCCTAAGAGATCAGTTGATTTTCCCTTATGTGCCACAGAATGATCTCTATTAACTTTAATAAAGCATATTAGTTTCTTTTTTACTGAATTTGTTTTTCCTGGGACATGTTAAACGCTTTGAATCTGTGCATTTTTAAAACAAGATAAAAACAGAGAGGGAGGCAAACTATAAGCGACTCTTAAATACAGAGAACAAACGGAGGGTTGCCGGAGGGGCGAGGGGAGATAGGTGAAATGGGTGACGGGCATTAAGGAGGACACTTTTCCGGATGAGCCCTGAGTGGCGTATGTTAGAGATGAATCACTGGGTTCTACTGCTGAAGCCAATACTATCCTGTATGCTCACTAGCTTGCATATAAATTTTTAAAAATTCAGAAACTCTAAAATGTCATTTAAACATTTTTCCTCCTTTTTTTCCCCTTCTCTTTTCCAGGCATAATTCTGCTTACATGAGATGTCCTTTATCTGTCTTCACTACCAATGATTTCTTCTATAAGCTTTTGTAATCGTTTCTTTTCCTGTTTCATTTTGCTCATTCTCTAAAACTTACTTTTTATGGCCCAGAATGCGTCTTCAGCCATCTATGTGTCTACTTCTTGCAAGAAGAGTCTTGTTTCCATAATGATTTGGATGTCCTTCCTTTTATGATCTCTACTTGGAGGCCCTACATTTCTCCTTGGAGTCTTTCTCTTAGAAAGGCCGCACTTGCGTCAATCTTTGAATCTTTGCAGAACGACTTGTGCGTGCATTTCTTACACTTCGTGGCCTCACTTGTCCTGGCGTGAGCCGCCTTTTGCTTTCCGTGCTCTAACTCTCCATCTGTGTTTGGAACCAATCTGCAAAGGTCAAATGCCTTCTGGCGACTATTTTATAGCCTGTTTGCAGAACAGGGCTGGGGAGGGGAAGAGCACGGGGCCTGAGCAGCTGGGGGCCGAATCCGAGCCCCCCGTCTCACAGGGCTGTCTCCACAACGCTCTCCGCTGTGCGACGGCTCCTCAGCGCCAGCAAGGACATCATCTGCTTCGTGTGACATGATTTCAGCTTTACTCTGTTCAGCTCTCCGAGAATCTGGGGCCCTTCTACGCCAGTCACCTGCTTCTTCCAGGGAGGAGACCCACTACGAAGTTCCTCGTTCACCTCTATCTCCTCCCCCCTTTTTTTATCAAGTCAAACAGGGAGGAAGAAATCTCCTAAAGGCCAGCAAGGCACCAAACTCTGTCCACCGGTGTTTCCTACCTGCTTGGGAGAACTCATCCCTCCACCCCTGTGCTCCAGGTTTGTGGAGATACGCTACCGCCCCCAGTGTCCTTCCTTGTCCTGAAGAGGGCTCAGTCTTTGGGCACTTATATATATCCTTGAGGACTTTTTGATACCCTGGGGAAGTGTTTTTGGCAAAACAGCAAATGCTCGAAAGGATACAAAATCACACAATGAGAAATGGGCAGAATCTATCAAAACAGTAATGACTGATTATTTCTGAATAGCAGAATTATGGATGATTGTCATTTTTTATATTTTTAAATTTCCTACAAAAGCTACATAATGACTTGTATACCCAGAAAAATATAATGCATTAAAAAAAAAAAAAAAAAAATTGCCCCCTCTTCTCCCCCCCAAGTTCTACATATTTTACCAAATCCAGGCCTAGGCTCCTCTCCAGCTCTTGAACAGACAAACTCCACCACCAACCCCCCCCCACCCCCACCCCCAGTCCCTGGTCCATCAGATGGGCTATAATGCTAGCACCAGATTTCCACAGAGCTCTTCCACAAGACCACGAAATAGGAAACATAAAATGTCTTGCACTTGCTGTGGGGGAAGGACCACACCACCATTATGAGAACCATTTCTGTGCATCCCTGTCTCGTCTCGTGCCTTTCGCTTAAGCCTCTGAAATGAACTTTGTCATCAGACGGAAGCACGGCGCGTGGCGGCAGAAACGCATCTCTAGGGAACAGAACTCAGGGCTCGCAGTGTTGGAACGGCCACCTCTCGGGGCTTTGAGCCCAGATCCCTCTTTGTTTGTCTCACCTTTCCTCGGGGAGGTGAAGACAAAGGAACTGAAGAAGCCTAAGTAAGTCCCTCAGCAATTCGCAAAACACGAACAAAGCACTGAGAGGCAAGGGCTCCCAGAGACACAGGCAGGCAGGCGGAGGCTGGGAATCCGACGGGGTCATGTGACTAGTGCCCCTGCCCAAGTCAGGCCCCACGCAGTTCCCGCGTCCTGGGAAAACACCGACCTAGGAGCTGACAGAAATCGGGGCAACCTGTGAACTAAACCGAACGCTCAACTATTCAAACGTACCTGAAATGTCACTGCCATGCCACACAACACACTCTCGCACACACACTTGTATACAGTTGACAGAAATGCAGGGTTTTGCTCAATGTAAGGAAGCAGACGTTCTACAAATGACATGGAACAGCTGAGGCCCGGAATGTCCAATGAGGTGACTGAGACGCCCCTTCAGTACTCGGACCGAGTCTGTTGTATGTAATTCTTCAAAGTACAATCTGCCGTGATTTACCTGTGTAATCAGATAGCTTTAAATACTACGTTTAGTGATTTTATTTATAAAAAACCCACCCCACCCACATACTGCCCTTCGGCACAAACCGCCAAATCACAGAGTGCGCACAAAGCCAAAGATCACGGCTAGATGATCTCTAAAGATTTTTAGGAGGCCTAATTGTAAACAAAGAGGGTGAAGACGTTCAATGACTGTTGATGGCCAAGATTCCAACTGTTGGATCACTTCTTGGGCTTTCTGTGCAAAAAACATCAAGTTTAAAATGAGAACTAGTATTTACCAATGGGGGAAAAAAACAACAACTTTCAAAATGCACCTCATGTCATTAGATTAATTTGCTATGCACCTCAGGGCAATTATATTAGTGGCAAAGCTTTTCTCTCAGGCCTTGTCCCCTGGCAGGCACTATAATTAGAGAAGCCTACATCCCCACAGACGGAACCTCTGCGGAGGGGAACCCAGAGCCCATTACGCCTGCGCCGAGCACCTCTGACGCGCGCTCTCTGTCTCTCTCTCTCTCTCCGTGCTGAGAAAGAGGCAAATGCGCACTCTGAAAATTAACACAGCCAGAAAGGAAACATCCCACAGGGTGAATCAATACCCAGCAAAGGATAATGGGATTCCTGTTCAGGCAGCTGTGTCCTGCCCCCTCCCATTAGCACCTGTCAGCGAGAGCAGTCAGGGCCGGTCGATGGGCAACTCGCCTCACAGCTCAATTCTCAGGATGATCATTAGCTCCAGCGACTCCAAGGCACCCCATGCTGCCAAATAGTGTCCTTTTCTCCTTAAATGCAGACAAACAATGACTTCTCCTCTAACAGCTGGCACAGACCTTGTTAATCTTTCTTGTTTCACTTCTGTTTTGCCCTTTGCACAGTGTGTAAGAACAGACCTACGGGAAGGTAGAAATTAGGTTATTCAAGTTAATTTCAGGACATGCTCTACTCAGAGGCTCAGAACCCATCTAAGCTGGCATGCGTCACTTAGAGGTAATCACAGGATGGAGATAATGCTCCACTGATCGTGACAGCTGGTAAATGATCAATAGCCTTTTGGGAGCTTTTTAATAAACATTTGCTAAAAAGAGGAATGAATGATCCCATCCCACGTGACTAGAAATCCCTCTCTCCCTGTGCCTGTTTCTGTCCCTCCCTTCTTCCTTCCTTCCTTCCTCCTCCCTCCTTCCTTCCTCCTCCCCCTTTTTCCTCCTTTTTTCCCATCCTCCTCTCATGGTGAAATACAAGTGGAGAGCCATTTAAAGGAAAAGGGCACTAAAAACAGTCCTGCAGGTCATGCCGCTTCAGAAAATACCTGCATGCTAAAGGGCCTGGAATCCTCACATCTTCCAGAAACGTATAAGCAGCTAAGATTTTTACCCAGATACTTTATATTCTATCCAAGAGAACTGCAAAGGTGTTCCTAGACCAACTCAGGAGGGTCCTTTCAGTGTTTTTGTTTCTGTCTTCTTCAACTGACTGTGTGTACGTGGGCTTAGAATTTAGACACAGCCTATTCTTTGGAAAACTCAGCTAGTAATTGAGAGGAAATCAGCAAAACCACAGAATATATTACACAATGATCATTTAACCACACTCCCCTTCACATATTTGCTCAATCATTCACAAACATTTACTGAGCACCTACTAATGCCAAATGCTTCTACACAAAATAGATCTCCCAGTTTGGTTGAGGGAATCTACTTGGGAGGGGAGGGGAGGGGAGGGGAGGGGAGGGGAGGGGAGGGGGGGGGGGGGGGGGGTATTTTCACCAAATCTGGTAATTTCTAAAGAACTCTACAGACCAGAGACCAAAAACTCTTAAATCTTCTACTGACAATGTCGATGAGCTCAAAACCCAATACTTGTCCCCAATGAAAGGTTCTGCCTCTGCAGCATCTAGAAAAATTGTCTTTCTCTATTCTTATTTAAAACCTAATGCACATTCATTCTAGAAAGTATAAACTTTAAAAATGTCTCAAATCACCTGTAATCACCATTCAGAACTTTAGGCAATTATCTTTTGTGTGTATGTGTATGTACATACTATATGTGTATGTGTGTGACATGTACATACGTGTGTATATGTGTGTTTTCTCTTATACCTTGAACCACCTGACTTGCTGATATCAGACCATCTGACATACAAAGTAGCAAGTTCATATGGCTCAACCTAATATTATAGATCAATTTAAGGAAATGGGACTATAGCATACATGCTATTTATATTCTAATTGTTTTTCATTTAATTGTGTAAAATAATCTCCTTTTTCTAACATTAAACATTCTAATAGTTTAAATTAAACAAACGCACAATAATTTCCAATGGCTCACCATTTTCCATTATCCAGATGTCATATAAATGCTTAAATATAGCAGACTACTGAAAGAAAAATTATCTAGGGCGCCTGGGTGGCTCAGTCGGTTGGAGCATCTGACGGTTGCTCAGGTTGGAGCTCAGGTCATGATCTCATGGTTCTTGAGTTTGAGCCCCACATCAGGCTCTGTGCTGACAGCTCAGAGCTCGGAGCTTGGAGCCTGCTTCAGATTCTGTGTCTCCCTCTCTCTCTGCCCCTCCCTCACTCTTGCTCAAAATAAACAAACATTTAAACATTTTTTTTAATTTAAAAAAATACAGAAAATAAAGAAAACTTTTCTGATGTCCCACGTTCTGATATTGTTATGAAAAGCATCTATATATATCAAGAAGCTTCTTCCAGTCCTAGCATGGATGCTTCGAGGTCACAAGTGAAGGACGTACTCTCCAAGGAAAGAACAAATACACTTAGCGTTTTGTAAATTAAGCTCAGTTTTTGAATAATGTTGATAAGTCAAAGACTGCTAGTGTGTACACTTGACCCTGGCCTTCCACAAAATTAGTTCTTGCAATCAACAGCTTCTACTGTCTAAATATTTACCTTCTTCCATCACTAGGTTACATGTTGCCAGCTATCGGTTGAAATAATTCTCCCTGAATTTATAATGACCCCCCACTCACGGACACCTACACTGTTGCAGACATGTGGGGCAATGCCCTCTGACCCTTGATAGCACCACTGAATATGGAAGCTAAAATATCCCTCCCCAGCTACCAGGATAGGGTAGGACCCTTGTAAGTGAGGCTACAGAAAGGAGGTGAGGCCAAAGAAAGACAAAAAATGAGGAAGACGTTCATTTACAAAAAACTTCTGGGATCATAATCTGAAAGTCTGAAATAGAGCAAATTCTTGTTCCATTAAGGCAAAGCCTTCAACAGGGGTACAGTGGGGGGAATTCTGCAAAGTGAATGCATCTCAGCTTTCCCCAGAAAATCTTACACAGAGATGAATCACCAGCCTCCCATATGCTCTGCCACATTTCACCAACCACATGATGGAAAGCAACTCAGAAAACCCCCACAGGTAGCACGCCAGTTCTCAACGAGCCCTACCCATTTTGAAAATGGTGGAGATGGGCATTCCAATGGTAGATTTCATGTTCTTGCCATGGTATGTTTTCAGCTGGTTAAAAATAAAACATGACGTTTTTCTAAAGCAATTTCGATCCCAAGAAACTATAGAGAATGAAGATTCTGAAAAATAATTTTGCCTCAGATAGCTCCCTACGTTCAAATTTGAGTTGAAAAGCATTTATTGGCTAAATTAAATTCACCCCTATACATGGAGGGATTAGCCTGAAATTTCATACGATGCAACCTGCATTTTCTTATGCTCTGGAAGTAGCACTCAGCTCTACATTCCAGACAACACACGTTTCCTTTGGAGCTTTTGAGGCTGGTTTCTGTGCCCTTTCTATGTCTCATCCAGAAGTGGGAGGAAGAGGTTCAGCTGTTTGTAAATAGAAGGCAGCAACTGAGAGAGAATTATAATAATTTGCATGTTGATAATACATGCATTTGAAATCTCAAAGAGCTCTGCAAACTCACAAGCACCATTTCCTTCATTTTTGTTAGGAAGAAAACTGGGGCACACCAACCCAAAGGTCATAAGTTAGCTACAAAGTCAATAGCAGAAGCAGAAAGTCCGGAGGCTTCTTGGTGAGCTCCCTGTAAATGGCCAAGCCCAGAGAATGCATCGTTAGGGCCGCCACGTTGTTGGGACAGCACATACCTAAGCCCTTGTGAACACGCGGACATCACTGCTGGTCCCGGGAAGAGTCTTTTGCCGTCCGTGAGATGACTCATCACATGTTTACAGCTGGAGAGTAAACGGAACAACGATACGGCCGTTGCCGCCTTTTGCCATCGTCCCCAAAGTGCAACAAACAGGGGTACCAGAAACCGCTCCTCCTCCACATGCCCAGATGCTTCTCCTACCCACCCTCTACCGAATGCTCAACACTAATTATATTTGAAAATGTCAAATGCTATTTATTTTGACATTAAAAAAAAGCGTCTTCTGAGAATCAAAACAGTATCTTTAAAGATGAACAATCCTGATAGTAAAGTTACAGCTTTGAAGGTCAACATGGATTTCTCCCTTTGCTCTGCCGGTGGCTTTTGAAGTCTTCTGCAGAAACAAGACGTTAACACTGATCTTCGGAGCTGATGTTTCAATACACTAACCAAAACGTAACTAGCACTCACATGGACATCTTCTAAACCATCACACAAATAGACACACACGGTCACATGCCCATCACAGAAATCCAATCAACATACGCTGGGTCTGTTTTCTGTTTTTCAACCAACATATCAAATTAAACACAAAGTCAGTTTGCTCTACAGGGTTGCTGAATCTCCTGGGACAAACTGGGCCTGCTGTCTGTTTTCGTAAATAAACTTTTTTTTCAGCACCCAGACACGCCCATTTATTTACAGATTGTCTACGGCCGGCCTTCAAGCTACAGCAGCAGAGTTGAGTAGTCAAGACAGACACATTATGGCCCACAAAGCCGAAAACTTCCTACCTCGCCCTTTACAGAAATTTTTGACAAACTCTGGTTTAGTCTACGAGATGGTTGAGCCACAGAACATCCTAGAAAACTGCAGGAGAATAAACGGTCAGCATTCAGGAGAGGCAGCGTGACTCAAAGACACCTCTCCTGATGATGCCCGCCACCCGTCCCATCTACTCACCGACATCTGTGACCGCGGAAGCGTCCCCTACGGCAGCACCCGTCACAAGGCTTCCTCACTAAAGCAGGCACGATCTTGGAATGGGGCCGAAGGCAGCGACCGGAGGTCATCTGGTCCAGCCTCCTGTGCCGTGAAGGAGCCACATCCACAGAAGCCACGCAACGCAGTCGTGAACACGCTGCCGGAGGAACAGCTCCCACATCGCGGTGCAGCCCAGCCCAGCCCCGCCCAATTCCACTTGTTAGTGTGCCATTAATACTGGGCAGGACTCTGCTCCTCTGTCACTTCCACCAACAAAGCAATTTGGCAGATCCTGAGGAAGAGCCATCACACGACTCCTCCTCGGAAAGGCCTCCCGCCCCTCTTCTCCCCCGGCCGGGGCTCAGTAGCCGTCACCCTCTTGGCACTTCACACTCCCAGTCACTGCTTCCAGCCACGCACAGTCCACGCTGTCAGCACCTCCCTCTTTTTTGGTTCTTCTCGTTAGCACACAGCACAGTAGAGCGTCCCCCAGCGAGGGCACAGTAGAGCGTCCCCCAGCGAGGGCACAGTAGAGCGTCCCCCAGCGAGGGCACAGTA
>NW_024412419.1:5926888-5955526 GCF_014898765.1 Herpailurus yagouaroundi
AGCGTCCCCCAGCGAGGGCACGCCGGAGGGGAAGGAACTCAGGGAGCAGAGCACACTGCTCATTCGTTCGTGGTGGCTCTCAGCCACCACACTTCCTCCCAGAGAGTGCGGGAGTGACAAGACACAGGGACGGGAATCCGAGGGAAGGTAGCACTTGCTGGGACCACGGCTACTCAAGGTATGGTCCATGACCAGCAGCAGCATCACCCAGAACTCCCCAGAAATGCAGAATCTCAGGTCCCATCACAGACTTTTAAACCTGGGATCCACACTGTCACAAGATCTCCAGGTGATTGGCACTTTAAGAAAAAAGGTGCTGGGCTACATCCTAATTAACAGGCTTTAGAGATGCTAAAGGAAAAACCCAAATTACTGCAGTGCAAACGGAAAAGGGGCAAGAAAGGAAGGATGGACCACATCTGATAACACTGGACATGAGAAAGGCAATAGAGGGAGATCAGAGAAATACCCAAGATCCCAGCTTAGGGCTGAGGACAGGTGGTCCTGCCATTTGCTAAAACAAGGAATACAAAAGAGAGGGGCAGTTTTGAAGACATCGTCAAATTCCCCTTGTGACACGTTAATGCCAAGTGCCTGTAAAACTTTGCTGGGGTCGTGTCCACTGAGCGCTTTGGAAATACAGGTTTAGAGCTCAGCAAACAGACCCTTGGTGAAGAGACAGAGTTGGAAGTCAAGGTACGGAGACGGTACTTGAAGCTGGGGGAAAATGGTGATGTGGTCCAGAAAGAAGATAAAAGTGAGTAGGCATGATGAGATGACAGAAGAAGATGAAAACAAAGAGAAAGACAGGAGTACGAATCGTAAGACAACCCCCGATTAAGGTGAAATTAAAGGGAAAAGGGGAAGTCGGTTCGCTCAAGAGGATGACCACCAGACAGACAGAGCCTGCCGCTGACCTCCCCCTGCCATGGGCCCCTGTTTCCTCTATTTCTCCCGCCCCCTGGTTTCAGCTCAGCACATGGCTGCTCCGGCTTCACTGATAAATAATACTTCCCAAGGTCAAGTGAGATGACGGCAAGAAGTCTCCCGATCCAGGAAGCTAGTGGTTTCCTTACTAACAGTAGGTATAGCGAGGCAACAGTGCAGGGGGCTGAAGCGAACGGAAGGCGAAGAGGGAAAACGAGAAGGTTAGACAGACTTTCAAGAAAGGTTTTTCAAGAAAGGAAATGAGAGAGGTGGGTCCTTCCTTGAGGAGAAGGGTTTTGTTCTGTTTTGTTTTGGTCCAGGATGGTATAATTTAACATGTTTACAGGCTGAGGGAAAGGAGTCAGAGAAAAGCAAGAGGCAGAGCCCGAAGAGACGGGACAGGTACCAGTGGCAGAATAAGGATTTGTTGGGGGGGGTGGGGGGGTGAAGAGAACAGGCAGGGGCTCGCCTTGGACAAGGAGTGCACACACAGTGGCTACATTCCAGGTGCTGGGGCTCCGTCATGAACCATACAACAGGCAAGGGGAAATGCAAGGTAGCCCCCAAGGCAGTCAAGGTACTCAGCACTTGGCCAAAGGGCCAATCAGGAAATGGCATCTAGAGAAGAGGCTGAGTGCCCAGGTTCCCGAATGGCATTCCAGAGAACCCCTGCCTCTCCTCTGCATTCCGCTTCCCGGGACATCAGTCTCCAGCTGCCAGGGGCACCGGCCTAAGAAGCCTGAGCTGTCTCTGCAAAGGCTTTTGCACACATTTGCAAAAATCACATTTGCCTTCTAATTCGACTTAGCTCTGTAGCATATAAACCAGTCCAATGTTTTCAAACCTGCATTTAGACAGGATGTAGAGAAAGCACCGTATTTCGTAAAAGGTGAAAAGCCTGGAAACCAAGAGAACAATTAGACCGTCAGAGGCGGAAGTACTTTCCGAAGTTGAGAAGAATTCATTGTTTACAGCGACGCATGTTCAGGAAACCTTCAATGATTGGTACAGAAAACAAAATCAAGAAATTGCTTGTCAGAATGTGCAAACGTAACCTCTAGGGACTTGGGGAGGGGGCCACAGGAGCAGTTCTGTAATTACAAGTCACACAGAGGTACTTCGTTCTTGGCAGTGATGAGATGGTGCAAATTGAAAAGTATGTAGTGACAGCTGGTGGCAGAAATCCTAGAGAAAACGAGGCCTGCCAGGTACCAATCCGTGCATGACAGGATCATCACAAATGCATGGATGAGTCACATTTTTCCCCTTACAATTTAATGCTGGTTCCTCAACATGTGACGTGTAGGATCTTATGCTCATAGCTAGTGTCACACATGGTCTCTGGTGACGCCAGCAACCTCTGACCCACTCCCCACTCTCAGGCCAAAGATCCAGGGGGTGGAGGATAATCAAAATATTGGGGACGTTAAAATGTCATTTTAGGTTTTTTAAGGTCTATACAAAGAGTTAAACTTTTCTGGTTTTGCCTTTAACAATAAGACATACAACCCCCAAAAACCCCAAAAACAAACAAATAAAAAATGGCACACGTTAAACGTCCTATCAGCAACAAACCTTGATGGAGCCCTCATTCCAAGCAAGGGAAAGGGCTGTGTGATTCTGCGGGTTATCTCTTCCTTCTTTTGTCAACAGATATTGATCATGCAATGTATTAGCTCCTGGGGCCATAACAAAGCACCGCAGCCTGGGGGCAGAAACGATTGTTTGTTCCCACAGGTCTGGAGGCCGGAAGCCCAAGATCAAAGTGTGGGTCTGCCGTGAGGGAGAGTCTGTTCCAGGCCTCTGTTCCAGGCCTCTCCGCTGGCTTCAGGTGGTTTTCTGGCACTCCTGTGTGCTCCTTGGGTGATGGAGTTCTGCCTTCACCCTCACATGGTGCTCCCCCCACGCACGTAGGTCTGTGTGCGGCGCTCCCCCCACCGCAGATGTCTGTGAGTGATGCTCCTCTGCGCGCGGATGTCTACGTGTGGTGCTCCCCCTGTGCACGTACGTCCCTGTCCCTTTTTATAAGGACGCCAGCGACCAGACTAGGGCCCACCCTATGACCTCATCCACTAGGTTCCCTCAGGAAAGACCTCATCTCCAAATAAGGTCACATTCTAAGTAGCAGGGTTTAGGACTCCAACACATCTTTTTTGGGAAAAGGGGGACACAGTTCATCCCTTAACAGGCACTTCCTCTGACTATACTAGGGTGGATAAATAAGGGTGAAAAAAAGAGACTGTCCTTGTCCTCACAGAGTCTACAATCATGGAAAAGGAATGGATATTTATCAGGCACTCAGGTAATTACCCAAATAATTTCGTAATTATAGTTGTGATAAGAGCTACAAAGGGTTATATCAGAACAAATAATGGGGGTTCAAAACCACATAGGGGGTCAGGACACCGTCCCCCAGGAAATAGCACTGAGGCTGAGTGTCTCAGACAGCACGGCCTGGGCGGAGGCCGGAGCGCAGGGCACGTGGATGGTGGAAAGCTGAGGAAATGGAGAATTCTGGAGCACGTGCCTCGATGACACAGTCGTGAGAATGAGAAGAGCTTCCCGCTTCTCACAGACTTTCTCATGTCTCCCCACTGTCGCCTGTTCCCTGGGTTGCTCACTCCCACCCCCTTCCTCCCTCCTTTTGTAACATTTAGAAGTATTCAGTCTTGTAGGTTCTTATTTTTCAGGAATATAGTCACGAAGTAACAGCTAACAGCCTGTCTCTAGAAACAGTGAGCGTCCCATGCCCACTTCCCAGGCACCACTTCACAGGGCCAAGCCTGGGCCATCCCCTGCCCCCCGAATTAGGTGCTTCTTCACTATGTTCTAGCCTCTTCCATGGCACGGTCTTTAAAACCCAAGACTCTGGACTCAGACTGCCTGCTTTGGAGGCCCCTCTGCTTTTCGTTAGTGACAGAGTCTAAGGCTTCCTCAGCTACAAAACAGGAATGATCAGGATACAATCGTCCAAGTGCCCCGCCTCACAATGTGTTCCAAGAACCAAATGAGCCTGTACGAGTAAGTCACACGGAACAGTTCCTCGTATAGAACAAACACATGATAAATACTGGGTATGACAGCACTTAATGCGGGTGTCTACTGTTTTACGTGTCTCTTCCACTCAATTTTACTTTTCCTAAAGGCCATTTTTTCCCAGTGCCTAACAAAGCACATCAAAAATAGTACACGCGCAATAAATATTTGTTGAGTGGATGAATGAATGAACAAATGAATAGTGCATTGAAGCCGTGCCTGAAATACCAGATTCATTTCTGCCTCAAGTGAGAGGTGGCTTACATGCAAAGAGTAAGGCTCTTTCTAACTTTAAAAATCTGTTCTTTAAAAAGATTTACATTGTTTTACATTCTATCAACTTATGGTTTATAGCTTCCAAAATGATCTGACCCACAAATGGATGAGCCCACAGTTACTGAATCAAGTTTGTGCCCATTTTATTAAAGTGTTTCCGGGTAATAATGATACATATATTTTTAAATACCAAGGCCATGAAAAGCCAAGAGACATTCTGAAAGCCCCGTGTGAGAAGGTCCCTGGATCAGTTAGACGTGGTCTAGTCCATTCAACCAGATTTATGAAGCACTAGTCCATCCCACAAAACGTGCTAGGTGTTATGGACAATAAAGACCTTAATTAAGGAGGCAACAGTGATGTAATATGCATCATCATGCACTGAGTACCAGACCTTGCACTCTTTCATTTAATCCTCACATAATCATGACAGGTGTATTTTTTTCCCTCAAACTATAAGGGAGCAGAAAGATGCAGACACTGGTTCAAGGTCAAACTCCTCTTTAGATCCCTTCCTTCTAAAACTGTCATTCTGGTTTTATCCTGGAAGTGTATTTTTTTAGTCTCTATTTCAAATTTGGTTCACAAAGGTACAAAACTGGTTTATTTTGATACTATGCAATAAAACCTGCCTTTGCTTGACCTCAAGGTTATTGCGGAGGGGGACAAGGTACACTAAGCTTGGCACTTGGTGGTCTCCAGTGGCTCGGGGATGCTGCATCTGGAGTTGGGCAGAGAGTGTTGGAACTCATCCCCTGGGAAGCAAGGGAGAGCCACTCATGCTGAAGGATGGGGGGTTGGCAAAGGATGACAATCCCTCAGGGGAGGTCTTCCCTGGATGTCCCTCTGTGGTCCATGGTGGGCCTGGGTATACCAAAGACATCCCAGATGCCACCGAAACTCAACTGTTAGATCTCTAAGATGCTGCTCATCCAAGCGTCAGCAAAGGTAATTGACTAAGCCTGGAGAGGAAAGGCTTGATGACCTTGATTTATTTAGGGGAATAACTGAAAGCAGTGACCAAGCTATGTGCTCCCCTACAGGTAACCAGAGACGCACAGCTGAGGATGGCAATGGTGTTTTCAAATGTCTTCCAACTGGACTTGAGAACTATTATTGTAAAAATCATATAATTCTCTCGGAATATACCAGAAAATAGATAGTCGATTGCAAAAATCATATCTGAAACATCTAATGTGCCAGAATTCTGCCTGGGAAGAAATCTGACTGAATGAACCTACAGCCCATATGACTGATCCAGGGGCCTTCTCAACAAGGAGGTTTTCAGAATATCTCATGGCTTATTACGGTCGTGTCATTTTTAAAAATGTACCTATAATTATTATCTTAAAATACTTTAAATTTTAGCACTTAAAAATATAGTAACAAATAAATACTTCAACGCATGGGGGGAAAGAGGAAAGAGTGTCTGAACTTTAAGATAGAACAAAATAAATTACCCAATTTCAACAACAGAGAGAAAACAGACTGTAGAAGAAACAAACAAGCAGAGACTTAGAGTCCTATGGGCCTAAGATCCAATATTCATGTCATCAGAATCTTAGAAAGAGAAAACAGAGAAGGCAAGGTTGACCAGTCACTCAAAGATATAATGACTTGAAGAAGTAATAAAATCTCCAAATTTGGTTAAAAAAAAAAAAACAAAACAAACAAACATAAAGATTCAAAACAACTGAACAAATCTCAAACAGAATAAACCCAAAGAAACCCACATCAAGACATATCATAGACAAGGTCTCAAAACTAAAAACAAAGAACAAAAATCTTGAAAGCATTGAGAGGGAAACAACACTTCACCTACATGGGCAAGCAATTTGAACGGCAGTGGAATTTTGGTCAGAAACCACAGAGGCCAGGGGCGCCTGGGTGGCGCAGTCGGTTAGGCGTCCGACTTCAGCCAGGTCACGATCTCGCGGTCCGGGAGTTCGAGCCCCGTGTCAGGCTCTGGGCTGATGGCTCAGAGCCTGGAGCCTGTTTCCGATTCTGTGTCTCCCTCTCTCTGCCCCTCCCCCGTTCATGCTCTGTCTCTCTCTGTCCCAAAAATAAATAAACTTTGAAAAAAAAAAAAATTTTTAAAAAAAAAGAAACCACGGAGGCCAGAAAAAAGTGGCGCAACATTCTTCAAATGACGGGAAGGAATTGTCAACCCATAATTCTTTATCTGGCCAAAATTTCCTTCAGGAAATAAAAAGAAATCAAGGCAGGGGCACCTGGGTGGCTCAGATGGTTAAGCGCCTGACTTCGGCTCAGGTCATCATCTTGAGGTTCAGGGGTCCAAGCCTGCTTAGGATTCTGTGTCTCCCCCTCTCTCTGCCCCTCCCCTGCTCGCACTCTCTCTCTCTGTCTCTCTCCCTCAAAAATAAACATTAAAAAAAATTAAAAAGAAACAGAAATCAAGACATTCTCAGAGGAAGGAAAATAAGAATTTGTAACAAGCAAACGTACCCTGAAAGAAGGGTACAAAGAAGTTTCTCTGAACAGAAAGATAATGATAAAAGAAGTAATCTTTGGACATCAGAAAGAAGAAAGAACAATATACAGAAAGAGTGAAAATAAGAACAAGTACAATGCATTTCTCACTCTACTTAAGTTTCCTAATTTATGATTGATAGTTGAAGCAAAAATTAGAACACTATCTGGTGCTCTTGTTATAAACACATGTATAAGAAATAATTAAGACAATTATATTGTTGATGGGGAAGGGTAAAAGAAAGTAAGATTTCCACACTTCACTTGAACTGGTAAAATGCTGACACCAGTAGCGTTTAAATTGATGACTGAGAAACAGAGTGACCTAGAAAAATAGACCAATCGACCAACCTACAGCAATAAATGACACAGCCATACAAAGAAATACACTCAAAAACTCTATAAATCAAAATGTAAGTCTAAACATATTTACCCATGTGAAGACAGGAAAAATAAAGCAAAGAAACAAAAACAGAATAAACAGAACACACACACACAAAAGTGGCTGACTTCAGCCCTAATATATTAGTAATTACATTAACTATAAATGGTCTAAACATATCAATTAAAGACACAGACTGGCAGAATGGACTAAATAAAGGACTATGGACCAGCAGGGACAGCAAGTTGGCATGGATGTGTGACAGTGAGGGAGAAACTTCTAGGTATGCTCTCGTTGGGTCATCTATAATGATATATAGGTAGGCTAAAAATTAAGGTATGGGAAAATATACCATGCATACATAAATCAAAAAGTATGCAGGAGTGGCTATATTAATATCGGATGAAATAGATATCAGAACTAAATAAATTACCAGGAGGACATTATATAACGACAAATTCACCAAAACACAGAGAAATCATAAACACGTGTGCATCAAACAACAAGCTGTAAAATATGTGAAGCAAGAACTGACAGAACTGAAAAGAAAAACGACAAATCACAATTACAGCTGGAGACTTTAACATCCCTCTCTTAACAACTGATAGAACTAGACAGAAAATCATCAAGGAGATATATATATATATATATATATATATATATATATATATATGGACTAAAACAAAAGGATCTAATAGGTATTAATACAACACTCAGGCAAAACAACAGAACATATATACTTTTCAAGAATTCTCAGAACATGATATCAACATAGATGGTATCCTAGACATAAAATAAACCTCAAAAAATCAAAAACAATTGAAATCATACATAGTGGGTTATCTGGCCAAGACAGAAATCAATAACAGAAAAATATCTAAACACGTAGAAACTAAATAGCACACTAACCCATGGGTCAAAGAGGAAGTGTCAAGGAAATTTTTTCAAAAACTGAACTGAATAAAAATAAAAATGCAGCATACCAAAATCTGTGGGACATAAGCAGTGCTGAAAGAAAACTTTACAGCACTAAATATTTATATTATGAAAGAAGAAAAGTCTCAAAGCAATAATTTGTGTTCCCATCTCAAGAATTTATTTAGAAAGGGAAGAAGACAATAAACTCAAAACAAGAAAAAGGAAAAACTAAAGACAAGAGCAGAAATCAATGACATTGGAAAAAAAAAAAAAAACAGAACAAACTGATGAAATAAAGAACTGGTTCTTTAAAAAAAATCAATAAAATTGACAAACCTCCAAGTAAGTCAGAAGAGACAAATTACCAATACAGGAGTGAAATATAAAACACACCACAGATCTTGCATACAACCAAAACATAAGAAGGGAATACTATGAACAATTCCACACATATATCTTTTTTAAATGTTTATTTATTTTGAGGTGAGAGAGAGAGAGAGAGAGAGAGAGAGAGAGAGAGTACAAATGGGGGAGGGGCAGAGAGAGAGAAAGAAAGAGTTCCAAACGGATTCCATGCCCTAAGCACAGAGCCCAACACAAGGCTCAATCCCATGAGACACAAGATCACAACCTGAGCTGAAATCAACAGTTCGATGCTTAACTGACTGAGCCACCCAGGTGCCCCTCTACACTCATAAATTTAACAACTTAGATGAAATGGACCAATTACTCAAAACTCATAAACTACTACAATTCACTAGATATCAAATACATTATTTGAATATCACTGTAACAATTAAATAATTAAAAGTGTGCCTTTTAAAAGCCTCAAAGTAGAAATTGCCAAACTCAGATAGTCTCACCAGAAAATTCTACTAAATATTTACAGAACTGTTTCAGAAAATAGAAGAGGGGGGAATACTTCCTAATTCATTTTATGAAGCTATTCTCATTATCCTGATACCAAAACCAAAAACTGAAACAAAGTAAAATACAGACCAATATACCTCATGAATATAGATGTAAAAATTCTTAACAAAATACTAGCAAATAAAATTCATTAAAATATAAACAGAATTGATACCATACCCAAGTGTGGTTTATTCCAAGTAGTCAAGGCTGGTTCAACATTTGAAAATCAATCAGTGTAATCTGCCATATTAACAACCTAAAGAAGAAAAATCCCAAAGATCTTATCACTTGAGGGAGACAAATTTTTTGACAAAATGCAACACCCATTCATGGTAAAATCTCTCAGAAAAATGGGAATAGGGAGAAACTTCCTCAACTTGATAAAGAACACCTCCAAAAAAAAACCCTACAGTTTACATTACACCTAGTGGTCAAAGACTAAAAGTGTTTTTCCTAAGACTGGTGACAAGGTAAGGATGTCCACTCTCAACACTCTTATTCAACACAGTGCCAGAAGATCTAGCCAATGCAATAAGGCAAAATAATAATAATAATAATAATAATAATAATAATAATAAAATAAAATAAAGGGGACACAGTTCAGAGAGGAAGAAATAAAACTATCCCTGTTTTCAGGTATCATGATTAACTAGGCAGACACTTACAAGGAATGTCCAAAAACTACCGAGCATAAGTTAGTTCAGCAAGATCACAGGATATTAGGTAAATATTAAGTAATCAATTGTATTTCTGTAAAACTCTCAATGAACCTATGGACACTGAAATTAAAATATAATACTATTTATCACTGCTCAAAAAATTGGAAGTACTTAGGTATAAGTATAATAAAATAGAGAGAGAACTTGTAGGCTAAAAGCTACAAAACACTGATGAAAGAAATCCAGAGAACACGTAAATAAATAAATGGAGGAACATACCATGTTCATGGATTAGAAGACTCAACACAGTAAAGATGTCAATTCACCCCAAATTGATATACAAGTTTAATGCAACTGCAATCAAAATCCCGGTGAGAGGTTTTTTCAGATACAGACAAGATCACTCTAAGTTGTATATGAAAAGGCAAGAGAAGCACAGTGGCTAAAATAATTTTTAAAATAAATATACAGTGGGAGGAGTCAGTCTACATGATTTTAAGATATCATATAAGCTACTATCAAGACTGTGGTATTGGTGGAAGATAGACATATAGGTCAATGAAGCACAACAGAAAGCCCAGAAATAGCCACACACAAATACGCCCAACTGATTTTTGATAAATGCGAAGGAGGAATTCAGCGAGGAAGGGTAACCTCTTTGACTGACGGCACTGGATTAAGTGGACATCCACAGGTTAATAAAAGAGAGGTTGGGGCAAAGTATCTCCAAAAATCTCCAACCACTAGTAAGATCACAGACACAAGGTAAACACGCAAAAGTCAATTGTAGTCCCACATTTTTTGCAATCTTCACCTCATAAATAACTCAAAATGGGTAACAGGCTTAAACATAAAAATATAAAATTTACAGGAAAAAAAAACAGTAGCAAATCTTTGAGATCTTGCTAAGTGAAGATTTATTTGGCTTGACACCAAAAGCATAGCCTATCAAGGGAAAAATTAGCAAAATATAGATGTCATCAAAATTTAAAACCCTTGCTCTGTGGAAGAAGATAAAAGGACAAGGTACAGACTGGGAGAAAATATTTGCAAACCATGTATCTAAAATCTCTAGAATATATACCCTCAACCTTTTAAAAAAATCCAATTAAAAATCTACAAAAGACACAAAGAGACATTTCACTGGAGAGGATATACAGAGGGCAAAAAAGCACATCAAAAAAGACATTTTGCATCATCATCCATTAGGGGAATACAAAATAAACCACGGTGAAATATCACTAGACACCCATCTGAATAGTTAAAAGAAATAATGACAATAAGTGACAACACCAAACGCTGGTGAGGATATGGAGAAGCTTACTCAACCATACGCGGCTCAGGGAAGTGTAAAATGGTACAAGCACTCTGGAAAAACAGTTTATCAGTTTCTTAAACAACTAAACATGTAATGACCATACGCCTAGCTATCGCACTCTTCAGCATTCATCCCAGAGAAATGAAAACTTACGATGTATTCAAAACCTGTATATACCCGTGTTCGTAGCAGCTTCATTCATGATAGCAAAACTCTGGAAACAGCCCAACTGTCCCTCAATGCGTAAATGTTTAAGCACACTGTGGCACATCCTTACCGTAGAATACCACTACCAGCAATAAAAAGAAACACGCTACTGATACATGCCAAGACCTGGATAAACCTCCAAAGAATCATGCTGAGTGGGAACAAAAGCCAATCCCAAAAGGTTCCATCTACAAAACATTCTTGAAATGACAAAATTAAGAGAAGAGGAGAGCCGATTAGTGGTTTTCGGGGATTGGAGGGTGGAGGGACGTAGGTGTGGCTTTTCTACATAAGGGATGCTGGCGGTGATGGAGATGTTCTGTGCCTTGACTGAGCCAATGTCAATATCTTGATTGCAATTATATACTATAGTTTTGTAAGACGTTACCAGTCAGGAAGACTGGGGTCAAGGGTACATGGAATCTGCTGAGTTATTTCTAACGTGTGAATCTATCGTGATCTGAAAATAAAAAGTCCAACCAAAAAACAGCATGATTTTCAAAAGTATAAAATCCTTACAGACTGCAAGTTTATCTGTTTACTTCTGTCTCCCCAGCTCCCAGGATGCAAGTGAGAGAGCCAAGACATTGTGCATTCTGATCGCTTTTTATGTCTCCTACACCAAGCAGTCTGGTAGACAGTGAACACTCAAATCTTTGTGGACTAGGTCAAGGCAGGGATGTGGACTGCAGAGCAACTTTGAAAGATCGGGGGATGCCCTACTGGAACTTAGGGAATAATGTGCTGTGCCTGCAACGTGCTTTAAACCCGTGCTGCATGGTTCCACGCTAGCTATGCCTGGCTCTGATCCCAAAGTTTTCAAGAACCCTGGGGATGATGCACCTCTAGTACTCGCCACCGCAATGCAGTCTTAGGACGCACGTCACTGGGTTTGCCTTTTGAAGACACAGTTCAAGTTGTACTCTACAGTAAAACTGATAGCCGACATTTATTGAGCATTTACAAGGTGCCAGGGAAAATTCCAAGCATTTACCTCTTTTCCTGTGGAAGCCATGCAACTCAGTGGTATTGTTATTCTTGTCTTAGGAGACTGAAGAGGAGACAGAGAATGAAGTAATTCACTGAAAGTTACAAGCCGCTAAGTGCTTGAGTAGGTATCCAAATCTGGCATCCAACCCCTGAACCCTATACACCACTGCACAGTGTGGCCTCCCCTAGCGTAAGCCAGAGCCATGGGCATCCCTAAAGCTTCATTCCCACCTAGCGCATATGGTATTTTGGTGAGGAGTTGTTCAGTGTTTTACTAGTGTTTTAAAGCCGGTCCTCCCCTCTCCCACCTTTTCCCCCTGTTTATCCAATCTTCTATTCACAGGAGCTATTAGTTAATGGGCAATTGTTAATCCAGAGAATATATAAACACCAATTCTGTAAACCAGCAGAAGACACCAAAAAGAGAATGTCCAGACCACAAAAGCAAACAGAGCCATAGATCCTTTCCTACTCTATTTTGGTAAATGAAATGTTTTTAAAACTGTAGTGCACACTAAGTTTTCTTATCCCATAGAATTTATATTTGATGATATTTAATACAACTGGCTAATCAGTCCTGGGCTCCAATAAATGTCACTGAGTGACTTTACTGTCAAAGGAATTTTCAAAAATTCATTATTATTTAAAACACCCAGAGTATCTAAAGACAGAGCATCCTAAGGAAGGGCCTTTATTTTCTGAGGGATGAAGGAAAAAGGTGCAGACCAGAACACATAAACTGGAGAAGGGAAGAAGGAGCTTCACTGTTACATAGAAAAAGCAGAGTGAAGAGATGTCAGAGAAAGATCTAGAAGGGGGACGTTTGAACTAGGGAAATGCAGAGGCTGCCTGAGGCAAAGGCAAGAAGGGATTTGGAAACAAAAATGTGGATCCCCTGCTGTTCTGAGAGAGCATCTGGGAGAGAACAGATATGGGGAAGGAGGATTCTTGAGGCTTTGCCATATGCTCTACAATGGAAACCATTTCCTGGGTCCCCCCACAAAGTCCTTAGTGAAACTCCCGCTTCACGGAGCAGCTTAGCAAAGTCAAAAGTTTGCTGCAACCTGGCAACTATCATAAAGAGAGTTCAAATTGTAAGGCACGAGCAGGAAATGTCCGTTGGTTAATTAAAAGAGTAAAAACTTTAGGTGCATGTTTTAAGAAAACCAGTTCTATTTATTTGTAGTGATGAGAAATTTAAAATGACACTATGTTGGGTCATTGATTCAAGCTCATTCTCACTTCACTTTCTTCCTAAAGCTTTTAAATAAAAGACCACCTCGCTACTGTATTAAAATCTACGTTGATGAAGAGTGATTAATGAGAATAAAATCACACACACTACTGAGCTGTTTGTCGGAGAGACTGTAGCTGGCGCAGGGCCTGTCCCTGAGGGCTCTCCCAGCTGCAAACCTGGTCCAGGAAAGGAGGGAGCCCAGAGGCTCAGTCCGGAGAGCAAAATGCCACTGGCCGTGGATCACACCACAACCAAATGCAGAGAACGGGCTCTATGCGAGGCTCTCCGTACTTTGAAGGTAACAGCTACTTGAGTTTCTCGGCAAACTTCCTGAGTCTGCCTCTTCACCCTCACCCCGTGCAGATTAAGAAACGGGCCTAAGACCTCACCAGTGGTAAGGTTAAACTGGAAACCAAACCGGGGTCAGACTTCCCAACATCTCATTTTACTTCCTCGATGACTTCCTCGATGAACTGGGTCACCCTGCAAGTCACAGACTCAGTGTGCCCTGGTTTCTCCTCCAGAGGAGCCAGGAGCCGACGACAGCCTCGGGCTCTCTCCTTGAAATGAATGCAAACAGTGCGGGGTCCCTTGCCACGGTGGTTCCCGCATGGATTAAATCTGAATAACTGAACCTATCTTTCTGCTAGTGGGAAGTAAAACTCTCCCGAGGCGGTAGAAGCTGGCCTTGGACACCAGCTCTTTGACACCCTCCGAAAATGTAGACTTTGGAATGTTAAGCCCTGTGCCCTGGGAAAAAAAGTGCTGCTTCTTTGAATAAAGGGTTAATAATGGATACTATCACCCTATTAACATTAACGGTGCATAATAGAGAGGAAAACATAAGAAAAACTCTATAGACTCAATTTACTTTTCCAGCGACAAATTTAAAGAGTTTGGGTACCAGCCACCTTTTTCCAGATGATCAGTCCCATCATCTCAGAATGCTTCCATAAGGAGCTGCTTTCCTTCCGTTGGCCCTCTTTCTACTAATCACAGTAAAGGATTCATCTTCGCTAAATGCACACCCCTAAGTTGCTTCTCCAAAGCTACAGCTGCGGGTACCCATAGTCCTAACTCCATGTTGACATGCAGATTTCAATGCCTCAGGCTTTCCCCAGTAATGTCCTGCCTCTGAAGCCCCAACCCTTCTCTGAATGTGCTCCAGTCTGTTTTCATTCCCTTCCCTCCAGAACCAGTGAGGGATGGCATCCATCCCCACTGTGGGGTCACCAAACCCGAGAGCAGAGGCGGGTTGACATCTCCCCCAGCGTCATTACACTGTCATCTCCTCCTTCCAGACCACTCAACATCACAGGACACATGAGCCCAAGAATCTGGAAGGTCTCTGGAAACCGGAAACAGCTCTACAAATGTAGCATGTCATTATTATAATCACGATGATAACTTCATTCTCCATACCTCATTCCATATGCTTTCCTGAGAGCCTCATCCAGACAGCTCTCCAAGGTCATTGGACATCTGAACTGTAGATGTAAATACATCGAATTTTGTTTTGTCATTTTGATTGACTTCACATTCCAAAAAACCTTGAATGAAACCAGTGACTTTACTGATTACTTTTCACGGCACAAACACTGGAGTTTTGCTATTATAGAGACCGTATAACTTAATGTCCAAACTGCTACAATTTGAGAGTGAAAGCCAAGGCTCTTAATAACTACGCAAGCAGTTCATGTAAGAACAGAGACGGTCCTGGGCAGACCAGGCTGTGTGTAGCCATGCTGACCATGAAACCCTGCTCCATGACCATGGGCCATGCTCCTGCTGCTGAAACCCTATTCCAATCCACGCATTATCTCACAATTAAGAGATGAAAGCTGATTAAATCTGTGGCTTGTTTTGTTTTCTTTCCCATTCCTTGGCATTCATTGTACAGGTGTTTCTAGAGAAGAGAAAATTGTTCTCTTGTCACTTCCACTGTTTTTATCTCTTTGGTCATTTTTTTTTTTTTTTCCGTGAGTTAGCCCCTGCCTAAACTGCATCACTTTCTGTTTCCCTTTGCCAATACTTCTTTACTTGTATCTTTATTTTTTTTTTTTTTTACTAATGTAGAAATGTTACACTGTAGGTGTTTTTGGAATCTTGTCGCTTCCATTGGGTAGGGTGTCTTTTATTTTAAAAAACCTAGAGTTGCTATTTTGAGATCTAATCGTATGGCACTGAATATGCTCATTGCTCGTTTGTTTTTACAAAATCATCCTTAAACCCAGGCCTCTGGGTTAGGACACACCTGCATGGAAACGTTCTGTTCCAGCCAACAGTGTGCGAGGGAGAGAAGCTGGGGTTGGAGGGGGGGGAGGCCATCAAGCATCACATGAGATATAAGGAAGCAGGTGGACCCTCCCACTGGGGCTGTGCATGGAGCCTGACCCGGTTTCAGACGTTTTACGTGATAAAGGGAATTTATGTCCCCCCGAAAATCACTTAGAAAAAAAACAGTTTGATGAAGAATAACAAACACGGCGGTAAGACTTTCACTGAGAAATGTGCACAGAGATTAGATCTGAAGAGCTATGCACTTGCTGGAAGGAACAGAGGTGCCACAGCTACACCAGAGGGACCAGGGAATGAAACAGCAAATAGCAGTGTCACAATCTGGCACCCCCCCCCCTCAAAAGTCACAAAAGAAGGAAACATTTTATAACTAGTAAACAGAAACAAAGGAATGTCTCTCCCTGGAGGGGAAAAAAATGCTTGAGGACAACTGGGCTTGTTTATATTCAAACTAATGCTCCTTTTGAGGTCGGTTTTTTTTAATCCCTCTAAAAAAAAATGTGGTAAAGAAAGTAGTATTATTAAGCCAGAAAAAAAAAAATATGCTGACACAATTGTTTTAATAACACACAGAGGGCTTATTTTAGAATACTGAGTTCAAAAGACAGAATTTAAGTTAAGTAGAAAATACAATTTTAGGAAAAATGATTTACACACGCACGCACATTTATTGATTTCAGTAATCGCTCTCAGCAGAGACTAGAGAATAAGGCAAAATATTCATATGGTTGTCCCTTGACAGCACAATCACAGATTATCTTTTCTTATATTCTTTAAACTTTATGTAGTTTTCCACAGTCTCTTCCATGAGCGTATATTGTTTTTAAAACACTTTGCTAAACAAGCAGGGAAACAAGTAACAGCAGCCAAAAGACGAATAGCTCCTTGAAAGCATTTTAAACAACAACCTTGGGTCACATCGGTTTGCTGCTTTCTACCCCCATTCCCCCAGCGGAAAACCCTTGGTATTTTATATTCACGGGAACCCGATGCATAAGAGCACAAGACCGTTCCTGTGTCCGCTTGGCAAACTCCATCAGACCTGCAAAGACAGGACAGGTGGCTTTGGTTAGACAGCCCCTAACAGGGCCAGGTAGGCGGAGGTGTGTCCTCCCAGCTCGAGGGCAGACCCAAACCTCCCAGCCTGGCTTGAGAAGCGCCCAGCTGGTTTTCAATGGCTTCCATTCCTCAGGCACCCAGTTAGAAGGGCTGAATTGCTGCCCTAAGCCTGCAGGTATGCAGTTCCAGTCTTGTGCCCCGGGCCATCGCCTGCACCCTCCTGGGGGACAGCAGGCACATCCTGAATGGATTGTAATTCACAGCCACCGCCTCCCACCAGCTGCAGGAAACGAGCACTGTTTTCCAGACCGAAGTCTTTGTGTCCCTAAAGAGGGACACGCTATCAAAATAGCCACCACCGTTACGGAGGGTTCCACGCGTCTAAGAGGATCCAGAATCTGCGTGGACTGGCTGTTTCTCCCAGGGGTGAGAAACATATTCCTCCCGCTATGGGCCACGTGCTGCATTCATTTTTGTCCATGGAACAGCTGAGCCTCTTAGAGTTCCAGGAAGCAGTGAGTGGAAGGGGTCCTCTCTCCAGCGGCTGCCCCCACTCTATTTTGATGATAGACAGGGACAGAAGGAAGGCAAAGTGACAATGGAGGCTCCTTTGTCAAAGGAGAGAATAGCCACAATAATGTCCCTTTGCAAACCTCACTGGTCTCCTGGAGTTAACGAATCTCATTAGTATGTGCAGGTGTGTGACCTCTGACTCCCAAGGTTTTGATATGTAGAGGTCTTGGAGGGGGGTATTTCATTTACTAAAAGGGGGTGCCCTAATCCTTAATGTTCTCCTGGCTTTCTGTTGGAGGGAAGGAAAAATCTGATGGGATGCTCTGTTCATTGCCCCAGACCAGCTCAGCCTGAACACCCCTCCCCTCCCAAGGCATGAACTGTACAGATGAGCTCTCTCAAAACCAACTGGTTCTATTAATTCAAACTGAAGTAATCAGGCCAAGATGGGTGGGCAACTTGTAGCACCCATATTTCACAGATAAATAACTAGGATCACGAGGTCAAACTCGTCAGCAAGAGAGAGGAAACTAAAATCTAGCTCTCAAAAATGTTTCTGGCACCAGTTTCTAGCTGTGCCACTAGCTTTATAAAGAAACACAAATGTTCAACAGAACTATTTCAGACAACACACATGTCCCCTGTGCCTCCTATCTGGCACTTATCATACACTTTTTTGACCCGTTAATCACACTCTGAGCGCATGCCCAACCCGTGAGAAGGAAATCTCTCTATCTTGTGCTTGTATACACCCGTTCGTAATGCAGGTGCCAGAAACATCCACACATCGGCCTTTTACATTAAATCGTGCAGGTAGATGAACACCATGAATGGAAATACTAAGCGGCAGAGCTTAACAAAACACCACAGCTTTGAAGTCTGAAAAAGTCTGAAATACAACCATAACTCACATCACAACTGACTACATTTATTACTCTGAGCAGGACTCAGAGTCCTCATCTTTCAAGTGGGATAAATAATACCCATCTTAAAGGACCGGTAAGGGTGTCAGAGGTAGTAAGTGCATGCCACGTTAAATGGTAGCCGTAGCTATTAATGCCACTTTCCCCACTAGAAATAAAGCTTATTTTCCTTGGGTGGAACTTCTCATCACTTACGTATCACCCCTGGGTTTTGCTTTTTAGTTCAGTAGTGTTGTTTTGTTATTATTTTTTTTAAAACACTAAAAGAATATTTAACAAAACCCCTGCTGGCTGGGTACTGCGGATGTGGAAACAAAGAGAAGTGACTGCCCTCTAGGAATTTAAACTTACTGTAGAGCCAAGACAGCACAAAAGAAGCCTAGGACAAAAGCCCCGGGGTCCTGAGAGTCTCACAGCTAGTGGGTGCTCAGGAAACGCTGTCTGTTGAGCGAAGTCAGGTGCTACTATAATACAAGGGCAGCAAGGACACGGGGAGTGGGCAAGACCAGAAGAGCGCAGGTAGGGTTCATTTTGTTACTTCATCATTCAACACAGCCCCGGGGCAGGGGTGGAGGGAGGGGGGAGGAAACAGGCTTCACAAGAGGTGCCTGTAGACTGAGCCTTAGAATAAACGAGACGACGATGCGGGGTGTTCGTCGGGTCCCAAGTGGTGACTCAGTGGCTCCATGACAGGCAACCAGCAGAAGCGTCATTTTCAGAAAACAAGCATTTGGGATTAATACATATTCGTCTGTTTTCTCCTGCAGCCGCTGGCAGTATTATGCTTAAGTCAGCCCTGAATGCAAACCCACAGGACGCATCCTGGTCGGGTGAGTCGGTTCAAAACCGGCTCCCGGGGACAGAAGATGCCCATCGGCCTATCCTGGGTGCCTCCCAGCACAGAATGCCTGGCAGCAGCGAGGAACCCAGGCCCGGAATCGTGGATCCTGGGCGGGCAGGCTCCCAGACGAGCGGGTGCCCCAGACGAGTGCAGGCCTGGGCTGGGTCTCCGATCGGCCACCACCTCCCTATCCAGGCCCCAGGGCTGCTCCCGGGCCCTCACCGCAGGTCCACACAACTGTTGGGGCCGGCACGTGCTTCCGCGATGCATCCAGGACGCGGTGGCACGCAGCCCGCCATATGGAAAGAACGGCAACCGCCTTTTGGATCGCTGCCCCCCGCGAGCGTGCGAGAGAGGCACAGCATTCCCGAGCTGGAAGCCCCTCCAAGGTCCCTTCCAGCATGCCGGCTTCACAGACGAGGAGGCTCAGGCCAACGGGTGGCCTGGCCACAACTGCAAGGCTACAGGGCCGCAGACAGACGCGGCACCAAAGACAACAGCACTGCCAGACGCGGCCTCTTCCCCAGGCTCTTTCGAAATCATCAGATGTTATATTTAACGTTGTCACACTCGGGCCAACAGCCGGCACACCAGACATAGCCGGCTCCGAGACTTCCCACAGAACTTCAAGCACAGTTCAGATGCTGGTTTAGGTCACAGTCTGGAAGCACCCAGAAATAAGAAGTCATGATGCTGCAGAAACAGACACCAGCCCGGCGATGTGAGAATACATCTATTTATGGGGCTGTGGGCTGGGCACTTTGCACCCAAGAATTCGTGAGGTAGGAAACCAAGCTAAACTAGTAAGCTCCTTACAGTCTCCTCTTTAATAAGCAGGAGAACCAGAGTCTGAACTCAGTGCCGTCTGATGCCAATGCCAGGGGTGTTTTGTTTTGTTTTGTTCACTCACCCTAACTGCTTTTTGCACAGCCGCTGCCTTTAAGCGCAGGGATCCGGTACCAGTAAGTTACAATTTATGCTGGACTAGCTGACCGTCTCCACCTACTTTCTATGCTCTGTGTCTACCTAAACAACTTTTGTTCAGTCTAAACTTTTTTTTTTTTTTAACATTTATTTATTTTGAGAGACACACACAGAGCGTGGGAGGCGCAGAGAGAGAGAGGGAGACACGGAATCTGAAGCAGGCTCCAGGCTCTGAGCTGTCAGCATAGAGCCTGACGCAGGGTTCGAACCATGAACCACGTGAGATCATGACCTGAACCAAAATCGCTTACCCCACTGAGCCACCCAGGCGCTCCCAGTCTAACCTGTTTGACCCCACCGCTCCTTAGCTCTGTGACTGACAAAATAGCCATCAGGAAGAAGGGAGGCTCTCAGCTGCAGCATGGAGGTGGGGAGGACTCCCAGACATTGCAAAATACCTGGGCTCTCTCACTAACACTGAAACCGGATGAGCAGGTGAGGAGGGCTCTGGGGGAGGCAGCAGAGCAGGAGGAGAGAAAGCGGAACAGCCTGGTGACTCAAGGTACTTCCCTTGCTCTGAGGCTCTTGCTCTCACAGTTGTTCCCGTCCAGTAACAGAGCAACACGCCGTTCTCCACGGAACAAACAGGCCAGGCACAGGCACCCCTGGGCACTGGTCCACACTGTCCCCTCCACCTCCTGGGCTCTCTGCCCCTCCCCCATCTCCGTCCAAATCCTGCCTGTTCACCTAGGACGAAGCCTATGGCAGCCTACGGCTGCTTCTATCTGTGTATCTACTGGAATCCGTTTCCCGACTCACTGTGCGGACCACTGATCCTGGAAGGAAAGGACCCCTGTGTCCCCTCAGTGGCTCCCACAGCACCTTCCCACGTGGCTCCTGGTGCATAACGGGCATGTCTGCACAATTTTCAGCCGCTGAACTCGCAGGCCGAGGAACGCAGCCAGCGACTGATGCTCAGAAAGCACGAGTTAGGCGGCTCTCTCACTGAAAAGTGCAGTTTCTGCTGCATTGGAGGGGAAAGCGGTGTTTTGGCAAAGCCCAGGGCCACGTGGGAGGCACGTGGGAGGCACGTGGGAGGCACTTGAGTGAGGTGGGCGTCTGCAAGGCCCGGAGGGCGCACCCCTGCCTAGCTATAAAATAGAAACGATAATAACGCTATCAGAGGATTGTGTCAGGGCTGAATGAGCCAATGAGTAAGAAGATCGCTTAGGCCGCTCGAAGGGCTCCGTGAACGCTGGTGTGAACCCTGACACTGCACGGGGCCACCGCACGTCTCAGCTTCCTTCCTCCTCTGCGCGCAGCTCGGGTCCTTGACGGCTAAGCTGCAAACAACCTGCTGCGTCTGCACTGGACGCGGCTGCTGTGACGCCCAGGGGCCACACGGGGCGGGGGAAGGAGCCCGGGGCTGGGAGCAGCTAAGGGAGAGGAGCGGGGAAGCCCCCCCCCCCCCCCCCCCCCGCCACACTGACCCCACCAGGAAGAGGCCAGTCCTTTCTCTGATCCCATATAAAGGCTCCCGCTCTGATGACGTCTAGAGACCAATTCCAGATTAAGAACGCACTGACACAAGCTCTGAAATCTCTAGGATGAGGGCCCTAGGGTCTCAGGGCGGCCCAACCGTACGTGGTCATGTGACGTTGGTGGCTCCTGTGTTTCCTTGCTTCTCAAATCTCACCCAACTTCCCTCAAAACGACAGCTAGTGACTGTCAGCTGCAGGTGGGTTCCTCACGTGCTCTGCCTCGGACATACTCGACTGGGTCCTCCTCCTCGCCTTATCCCCCAACTCAGGGTACCTAGGACCCCAGCCCCGCCCCTTTCCACAGCTCTTTGAAAGAAATCCCACCGCGCTGCAGTCAGCCTGTTCCGAGACCGGTGCCCTCCACGCAGGCTGCCTGCACGGGGTCTGAATTAAGAAGTGCCCGAATTAAGGGAGGTGGTAAAAAACACACTCCGAGCTATCACCAGGAAATGCTCCCCGGTGGGGAACTGAATTGAGGAAATTGCTCGTGTTCACGCTGAACCTCTGAATCACGGGATCATTATTACACCCGCTAAAATTCCTAGTGTGCTGTGGACAAGAATTCCAGGACCCGGCAGCAGGGGGCTGGAAGGATTCCCACCAGGGGATCTCACCAGGCCCTGCCTCCCTCTGAAACACTGCAAGGTGACTGGGTCATTTCCAACTTGACTGACCCACATTTCCAAGCATATTAAATCACATCCATCAACAAATGCAAACTCCACACCCCCTGTGTGCCAGGCTGTGGGCTCAACCACAGGGAGCCGTAAAGAAACTTCAGGAGGATTCATGGAAAGAAAGGGAACTCGCAATGCCTGAAGTTTTAATTTTTTTTTTCAACGTTTTTTATTTATTTTTGGGACAGAGAGAGACAGAGCATGAACGGGGGAGGGGCAGAGAGAGAGGGAGACACAGAATTGGAAACAGGCTCCAGGCTCTGAGCCATCAGCCCAGAGCCCGACGCGGGGCTCGAACTCACGGACCGCGAGATCGTGACCTGGCTGAAGTCGGACGCTTAACCGACTGCGCCACCCAGGCGCCCCGCAATGCCTGAAGTTTTAAAAGTCCTGTGCCAAAAGTTAATTACTAGACAGCGCATACCGCTAAGAAAAGTGTGGAAGGAAAGGCCAGAGGGAGGGGCCAGCAGGGAAGGTTCTAGAGCAATGAATTGAAGCTGAACGCACCAACCAAGGGAAACTGCAGAGGGAGAGAAGAAAATGAGATTGTCCAGAAAGGAGACCTGGCAGGTACAGCCACAGCAGACACCGGGGAGACAAGAGGACCCCAGGAAGTATGTCCACGCCCCCTGGCTACACTTTTACCTCCCACCCATGGAGCTAGGGCCCGGGAGTCAGAGGAGCTGAGAAAACCACCCAGTTTCCAACCTCAGCAAGTAAGACAGCCTTGGATGGAAGGGGGGGGGGGGGGGGTGAAAACTACAGCCTGGGGCCAGGAAGCAAAGCCACTACAGTGACAGCAGCCCCAGGGCCCGGCAGTGGCCGCACAAACCCTCCGAGCCTCCGTTTCTTCACCTGTGAGATGGGTACAGCGGCGGCCCTTCCTGCTTCATGGATCCTGGCAGGAATCCAGTGAGGATGGGAGTCCGCAGAGCAACAGGCCCGAGGTGCCTCCCGGCTGCAAGAGCAGGGGTGACGGCGGCAGCGGCGTCACTCTGAGAGGCACCTGCTCGGCCGCCGGCACTTTAATCCCGACTCAGCCACTTACGAGTTGGGAGAGGCCACCTTCCCTCTCCGTACCTCAGTTTCCTTACCCATTAAAAGGGGTGATAACAACCTTTACACCTTATAAGGTTAAATGAGTACGTGTACATCTCTTAGAGCCTGTGAGGCAGAGAATAAGTGTTCGGTTAGCATTGGTTATTGTTATTACCACCGCTGTGGTTATAATTACTGAGGACTCAGAGGTCCAGGTGGACAGACATATCCTGGCTGCAGACTCCAGGAAGAGGTGACATCACAGTCTGAGGATGATGTTGCATCTGGAGGCAGAATTCCCTCTTCTTCAGCAGAGATCAATCTTTTTATCTTAAGGGCTCCGACCGATTGGATGAGGCCCACCCACATTACGGAGGGTAATCCACATTACTCAAAGTCCAGACCTGAATGACCTCATTCAGAAAAAAACCTTCTCGGCAACATCTAGACTGGCGATTACCCAACATCCGGTAAGATGGCCCAGCCACACTCACCATGAAATCCCCCGGGGGCGCCTGGGTGGCGCAGTCGGTTGAGCGTCCGACTTCAGCCAGGTCACGATCTCGCGGTCCCGGAGTTCAAGCCCCGCGTCGGGCTCCGGGCTGATGGCTCAGAGCCTGGAGCCTGTTTCCGATTCTGTGTCTCCCTCTCTCTCTGCCCCTCCCCCGTTCATGCTCTGTCTCTCTCTGTCCCAAAAATAAATAAAAAACGTTGAAAAAAAATTTAAAAAAAAAAAAAGAAATCCCCCAGCACCGCAGGGCGGGGCCTCTCTTGTGAACCTCAGTCGTCACTGCGCAGAGGGCCTGGCACGTAGCAGATGATCAGCAAATACTCATCAAGTGAATGAACGGACAGATGAATTAGTGGTTCTCTGTAATAACTTAGAAACTTCTGTATTGCAGAGATAATCTCTTTCAAAATCCACGTCTGTTTTTTGGCATGAAACGAATGGGCTTTTGGAGGAGGAAAAAAAAAAACAAAAAAACATTTGCTGTTCTATTTTGAGTCTTCTCCTGTGGACCCCAGAGGCTGACGGCATCCACAGTCCAGCCGACCGCCCCTCCCTGCCCTGGCTCACACCCCATTACAAAGAACACCACTGTCTGGAGGGTAGAATAGGAAAGGGAGGGAGGCATTGACTCCTGCCAAAAAAGCAGACACTGCTCTTCGGCCTCAGGAAACAGCCAAGGCCGAGAGGAAGCCACTGCAGGTGTCCTTTCCAGGGGCCTCTGTGTTTACGAGGATCCCCCGAACCAGGAAAAACACGGTGCAAACCAAAGGGCTACTCAGCGTTTACAAGTCATTTACGAAACATACTTGTAAATGTCCGATCGATAATCTACACAGACACGCCTCAAATGCGAAGGGACCCCGAGTCAGCCTGGCACAGCACTAGCTGATTCCGTCTCTTTGTTCCTCTTGTGACATCTTAAGCATCACACGGGATACGCTTTTGGGATCCCTGAAACTGGTTTTCCAGGGAATTGTGGGTTTGCCCAGATCACAGGGTGACACGACTTCTGAACCAGAACGAACCCTGACACAGGCAAACACCACAAGCAGGACCACGGAGACAAGGCAGTATGCTCCGGGAGCCACGCCGTTCTGGAGCCGGGACCGGGGCGGGCGTCTCCAGCCTCGGCCCAGAGACTGGCCACGGCACCCAGGTTTGCCACCACTGATGGAGGGGAGAGGCACGGCAGACTGATTCAAGTTGGCCTGAATTCAGAAAGAAACTCTAAACACGCTTTCTGGTCTGAAATTCAACTCACAGTTTAGATCAGAGATAAATTCCATGATTTCCCCTTGGCCCAAACCAGTATTTATGGCATTTGAGTGAGCAGTAAATTACCAGCTTCAGGCAAAAAATGTCCTTTGTACATGTTCACAAACATATCATCACCTCCAATACTACATCACTATAATAAAATATAGGGCAAATCAGCTTATTATATTTGGGGTAATTTAATCAACTGTCTAATACATATATTCTACCAACCCATGTATGTGATTCCTAATTACAATGTATTGACTCAAATAACTTCATACACATGGGCCAACAAGACACTTTAAAATGAACATTTGCCTCATCTCTTCTCCATGTAAGTTTATTTTATAAGCTGACGAAGAGTCACATGCTGTCTAAATGGGTAAAATTACATTTCTCTATTACAAACTTTCCATTAACAATCAGCTGCAGAATGACAATAAAAAACAACGGGACCCAAAGTACACAAAAAACATCCGTGTCAGAGCTCTGTTCCTCCAACTCACTGAGACAAAATTTTCCTCAGTTAAACGATCCTCAGTTTCATAGCCTCAGTTTCCTAAAAAGCAAAAAAAATCATGCATACGCACGCTGGCAATGAGAACACCTCTCGGTCAACATTCCACTGTGACGTCCACGCCTGGACTATATTAAGGGAAGTCCCGTGGGAACAAACAGTTCACTTTTCTCTTATTAACACATGTATATTATGTCAACGGGTAATATTTCGTCAACGCTTTGCAAAGACCTCACGCAGCAGACTCTGGTTTGTGTGGAATGAGACAGAGTCGGAGGGCTTCGACCCGGCTGCTGTGGACTTGCACACACTTTCTCCCTGCTGCCTCTTATAGGGGTTTGGGCACAGCTCGGACCGTGGAGGGATGACACCTGGGGACCGGGCCTCCCCTCCCTCAGTCCTGGCCTCCTCGCCCAAGTGGCAAACCGTCCTCTAACTAGAGCGTCGACAAGAATTTCTGCTGGAGGCTTCCTCTTGTCAAACCAATTCTCTAGTGGCACAGTCTAGTTTGCTAGACCTCTGTCCCTTCCCAGACCAACCCCGTGGATTGCTTTTTAATCGGTCGGGTTGAGCACGACAAACAGGACCTTCGCACTTAGCTGCTCTGGCATCTATAACGTAGCGTTAATGACAGCTGCCACTGGGGCACAGAGAAACGTGGAGACACTGTTTCGCTTGTCCATAAACACCTCCAGTGTCCCCGGCCCACAGCGACGCCCTCCCATGACTGCAAGTCACAAAACTCAGTCTTCTTCTAGTGGAATATTCCCAAAATATTCCACTGCTCAACTACAGACAACATTAGTGTTTTTGTGCGGGAGCTCCTTCTCTGCTTTCTCAGGAAATTTGGTGTTTTTTTTGTTTTTTTGTTTTTTGTTTTTTGTTTTTTTTGAATCTCACATACTAAGAAAAGTCACCTGTGAAAACAGAAGAACAGGAATAATTATTACCATTTCCCTGCAACAAATAAAGCAAGCAGGGAAGACCTTATTGGTTCAATGGAAGCCACTGATTCAAGTCAAAAGTGAGAGAAAGAAATGCCATATATGGAGTCCACGTTAAGATCAAAGTTTCTGGAAACTGGGACAAACAAGAGCAAGGAGCAGAGAAGTATCATCATCTCATCAGGTGATACTGGTGATAGCTGTTGCCATGAGAGAAGAGTGCATCCTGGCCCTTCTGCTGCTAATGGTGTGCTATTATTGCAAATAGAATAAATATTAATATATTGACACACAAATCCTATGAGTAGAGTTCTAAGAAACAGCAGAATTGGGAAGCAAAATACATACTTAAATTGGCAACATTGACATGTCACTCTGGGAGGTGCTGTACCCGTGCTAGGAGATCTAAGTGCTACATGATTCATATAACACCCAATAACATTCACTAGTGTTTTCTAGTGTTTGAGTATTTGTTATAAGCTACAGTCCTTTGTAAATACTCCAACAGAAAAAAAAAAAAAAAAAACACAAGGAGAAACTGCCAATACTGTGGGAGATTACATGAAATCAGAAACTGATTAGCACAAGTAATATTGATTTCATCAGCAAAATCAGGGCAAGTAGACAAAACATTTTCACTATTAACAAAGAACACGAGTGACATACGTCCTAAATCCCAGATTGTGCATGCTTTTGGACATAGAATAATTAAACTGACTCAAAACAAAATGGAAAAAAAAAAATCTGTCTGTGTCTGGAATATTTGTGGCAAAACAAAGATCAAGATTGTCACAGAGGGTGACTTGATGCTTTATGTGTTTTAAAATGTGACTTTTAAGCATGTCACTTTTTACATATTGAACATTTAGGATCACATCTTTCCATTATGAAACAATTTTTATCTGGTATATATTTTGTATTAAAGTTCTCTTAATATTATCAAATATTACTATCAGGAAGAGATCATTTTTATATGTTATCACAAGATGTGATCTTTTTACTACAGTGTATGTATCAATAACAAATCATACACTTATTACAATATCTTTTGTTTACAGAAATTTTCTGAAGTTTTTAGTATAATTCTATTACAATAAAAAGTAAGTCACTATTATTATGGTCACTCATTATTACTTAAAACGCATATATAAAATATTATGAAAAATACAGACCAGCTTGTGATTTCAGGGATTCCCTGGTATTCCCAAGAATTCCAAGTTCTCATTCTCAGATCCGAAATACTAATATTTGGGGGATTTGGAAACACTAAGCCCAATGGTTAAGAAAGAAAGGGTGCACAATTTGCAATGCAGATTTTGGCAGGCAGAAAGAAGAATTTTTGCCAAATAATACTATCTACCATTGTAATAAAAGTTAATATGAAAAAGCATCCCACTAAAAAAAAAAATTTAAGGGGCTCCTGGGTGGCTCAGTCATTTGAGGGTCTGACTTCGGCTCAGGTCATGATCTCATGGTTCTTGAGTTCAAGCCCCACATCAGGTTCTGTGCTGACAGCTCAGCAGCCTGGAGCCTGCTTCGGATTCTGTGTCTCTCTCTGCCCCTCCCCTGCTCACTCTCTGTCTCTCTCTCCCTCAAAAATAAATAAACATTTAAAAAAAAAAAAAAAAGAAAAGAAAAATCATCCCAAAGAAGTTGAATTCAAGATGAATCAAGTTAATAAGACGAAAGCTATGTTGCTTTCATGATATAGTAACACCAAGGTAAAAAGTCTCTCCAATATGTAGCACTTGTTAAGAGCTAACTTCTATTTCACTTACAAATATTTGGAAGACTTAGTCCCTGTAAGTAAAATTGTTCATAATCCTATTTACTAGTAATTGTTTATAATAGTTATTACTTTAGTAAAATAAAAATCTCCTGAAATTGAAGTGCTAAACTTACAAAGTACATTCTTTTGCTCTAAATCATTTTGCATACCTTATCCCTTGATACTGGTGGGGAGAAAAAAGAAATTAAAAAAAGAAATAGAGAAGAAGCAATTCTTATATAATCTCACAGAAAAATATACTTCCTTGAAAACGGTTTTTGAAGCAAAACCTTGGATCCAATAAAATAAACATCCTCTGAGCTATTCCTAATTTACTGTTACTTGACAGGGGTTGCAAATTGGATTCTCCAGGAAGCAGGTGCCAGGATGGAAATGAGAGCAAAACAGGTTTATTGAGGAATAACGTCTATTAAAATGGGGTGGGGGGTGGGGGCGAAGTTGGGCGCCCCCCCCC
>NW_024412419.1:5955626-5962691 GCF_014898765.1 Herpailurus yagouaroundi
GCCCCCACCCCCCACCCCCGAGGGAGTCCCAGACTGAACTGAAGGAGGTGGGTAGGCCCTTCTCCCACCACCCTGCCTGGGAATCCACATGCCTGTGGATGGAAATCTGAGGCACGTCCTGAAGACACTCATGGCCGGAGGCTATGAGTCAACCACACTAATGTCGGTGGGAAGCAAGTCCGCTTTCGAAAGGCATCTGGGCGGCACCTCTGAGCATGCACCACATAGCAAATATACCAAAAAGGCAAAAACAAAGACTCGGGAAATATAGGCAAAATCTCCCAAAAGTCCCATCCAGTTTTCACATAGTACTCTTGTTGAAAGAAGTAACTGATGTAATAGATGGACTAGGGTTTTACAACTTGGGAGCGGGAGAAATACAGAAAACATACTCCAGCATTAAGTGAGTCACTCAGAGGTCCAAATCTTCTCAGTGGGGTCTTGTATTGCTTTCAAAAAGTAAAAGAACTACAATAACCACATTCGCAAGGCTCTCTGGCAAATACATATGAATGTGGAAACTTTTTAAAAATTAGAACCACTGTGGACACATATGCCACGAAGACACAGCAAAACTAGATGCCGAAGAGGTTAGTTATATTATGGGCTACTGATTCCAGCACACCTAAATTTCCTGTTTGAATGAAAAGTGTAGGAACGTTGGCTAGATTACTCACATTAATTGGTGCGCGGCAAATAAGACTATATATTTTCTCTGTCTGTTCCTGGGGCCATCCTATATTTGCAAAGGCCTACAATGAGATAATAGGCCAGATTTGTAAAGGGTACACTCCATTTTAGCCCAGGCAATTAAACGGAAGCAGCAAGCTTCTCCCACAATTGCCTAATTGCAGGTGCAATCACCCAGGACCCTTCATTCAGAGGCTCTGAGTGACAGATCAGCCAATTATTCAATAGCAGACACAATGATTTTCACATGCAATTTTGTATTCAAAGCTATTCACAGACCCCAAAATTGATAAATAATGGGAAAGCCTGATGAAAATTTTCTTTCCCAAACTAATTGTGTGTCATCACAAAAGAAGAGATTTGATTCTAGGCCCCACTTGTGAGCTTAGGTCAACAGAAGAGCTGTCCAAATTCCTGACAACCCAAATTCCTTTAGGGAAGGAACTCCCTAAGAAGGGAACATTCAGGATCATCTTGAACCTTACATGGCCACCCTTGGCCTTAGCATCTAAACTTAGGCCATTGGGGCTGATCTAAAACTTACCAAGCATGGATCACGCATTCAAAAAAATAAAGGAGCTGTTTGTGTGCCAGGGACTGAGAAGAGTTAAGGGGACATGATTCCTGCTTAGAAGCTCACATTCTCCCAAGACATAGAGACTTATAAATAAGCAGATGCATTCAAATGCAATGATTGGAGAGAGATGAGGTATCTGTCCTGCCCGGAGGAGACATCACAGGGTGATGGGGGCCACCTGGCAGGCTTCCAAGCAAAGGGTTATATTCAAGAATATAACCACCCACCAATCATCATGGATAAAATGCCATCTAATAATGGTCATTTCATCCCTCAAGTTGTTAAAGAGAGTAACTACATTTTTTTTCTCTTTTTAATATTAGTTTCCTATGTTACTTAGGTTAAATTCAACGTTTTAATAAACAAACCCAAACATACATATTAGCTAAATTACCACAGAAAGTCATTTAACAAGATAACAGACTTAAAGCCAAGTAATCAATAATTCCATTAAACACAGACTATAAGTAAAATGCAAAGACTGTCAGAGTAAATTTAAAAAAGATATGCTACATACAAGAAACATACCTTAAATATACGGATACACAGTTTCAAAGTAAACAGATGGAAAAACTACACACTGTGCAAGCACTGACAAAAAGACTGCTTTCATCAGACCACCAACGGTAGAGATAAAGGGATACATTTCATTAGAATAACAGGACCAATCCAACAAGAAGATCTAACAACTCTAAATCTGAATACACCCAATAATAAAACCTCAAAATGTATAAAATTTAAAAATCCACAGAACTACAGGCAAATGAAAACAAAATCGCAATCGTAGTTGAAGAATGTAACACATTGCTTCCTGAGAAAGTAAGTAGTTACGCGTATCAGTAAAGACACTGAAAATGTGAATAGAAACAACAAACAATGCAATTAATTACCATACACGGAGCATATCCTCGACAACTGAAGACACACATTCGAGCCCACTTACTCGAGGACTAGTTAAGTCCTCCTACAATTCTGTTAGTGTCTCTCTTGAATGTCCCGGGCATTGACAGGACCGTCTATTTTGGCTGGAAGGAACGTGAGCATCTCCTAGTCCCATGTAAGCTCTAGCAACTGTTACTATTTTGTGTCAGCTCTACGCCCAACATGGGGCTTGAACTCAGGACCCTGACGTCAAGAGTGGCCTGCTCTGCCGACTGAGCCAGCCAGGTGGCCCAGCTCCAGGTGCTGTCCATCTTCCATCTTCTCGGTCCTTGCCAGGAGTCGTGGGACTTGAGGTTCTGCGTGTTCAGTTTTGTGATTAGCAAGAGAATCCAGGGAAACACCGTGCAGATCTCTGGCACTCGTTCTCCGCACGGCCTCTGCCTCTCTGCCTTCCTGTGCCACCGACACGAGCAGCTCCACCTCCCTGAGCCCTGACCTCTGTCAGCACTGCCCTTCTCTGTTTGGAGAGCGCCATTCTCCTTACGCTTGGTCTAGAAAGGGCGTCAAGGTGGAAATGCAGGGCTACTGGCACAGCTCACTCGTCGCCATCATCCGCACTCCATTCTCCAGTATCTGCAAAGAGCTACTTCCTGTATTCGATCCCATGTTCTACTTTATGACCCCAGTTCCTCCATTATGACTCCCTGGGTATTCTTGTAAATAATTTACTACTGGTCATTGATGTTTTTGGACTCATTGAACTATTTTGATGGAAATGCCCTCTTTACCCTTCAGGTACTGGTCATCGTTCACGTCGCTAAGAATAGACTTTACCTTGGAGATGTCTTCTACACATCAGTTTACACAAAGGCCATAAAGGGCAGGGATCTTGGACTCTGGCAGCAGTTGGGAACTTAAGAGGGAACTTAAAGAGGTCAGCGAGGCCAACCTCTCACTTTTATTTTTTTTTTTATTTTTTTTTTTATTTTTTTTTCAACGTTCATTCATTTTTGGGACAGAGAGAGACAGAGCATGAACGGGCGAGGGGCAGAGAGAGAGGGAGACACAGAATCGGAAACAGGCTCCAGGCTCTGAGCCATCAGCCCAGAGCCCGACGCGGGGCTCGAACTCACGGACCGCGAGATCGTGACCTGGCTGAAGTCGGACGCTTAACCGACTGCGCCACCCAGGCGCCCCATCCAACCTCTCACTTTTAAAGGTGGATTAGGAACTAACTAGTTGTGCACCCAATCTGTTTTTCTTCTTCCTGGCACAAAACTAGAAGAATGCATTAATGAGCCTCATGTGCAGTTAAGTAGGGCCATGTGATCGACTTCTGGCTAATGCAATGTGAACAGATATAACATATGCCTAATAAAAAGCACTCCCCCACCATACTGAAACTAATATGACACTGTATGTTAACTACCTGGAATTAAAATAAAAACTTAAAAAAAAAAAAAGAGCGGACTAACAATACATAACAACAACACACAGTATTTCCCATATAAGCTTCAATTCTTTCTCATCAACCAACTCGATGACCAGAAAGACAGGGCAGGACCAGAACACGAAACAACCTCCGTCACTGAACGAGCACCAGGACCATCCAGTGAGGCTCAAGCAAGTAGGAGGCTTTCACTGTATTAAGTCACTGCACCTAAGGGGGCTTGACCTGTAACAGCACCTAGAGTTACCTTAACAGATGCAAAAGCACAAAGTGACGCCCAGGAAGGGGAAAATGGCAAAGTTCTTCGGTTCCATACCGAAGTCGTTCCCAAATTCGTTCCACAGCAAGGGCCAAGGCCATGCTCATCTGTTACTGAATCACTTTCTGTGCCTATGACGGTGACTTTTTAATTTAGCTTTTCAGGTGTGCTAACATTTGGCACTAGAATATGACGGAGGTGGAAGGCCCGTTCAATTCCCCCAGTACCCTGACACAGCACTGGCAACCGGTAAAGATCTTTCCACACATTTATCCAAAGCACATCTGGCCCAGCACCTAGAAGGAAAACTGAGAGGAAGTAGGTTGCCAACTTCCCTACCTATAGCTGTTTGCCAAATATTTTTTTTAAAGAAGACAAATTATGAAGCTAACAGAATAATCAATCACTTCTTCATCTGAAGATTTAAATAACTATAGAAGATGCTGGAACACAGGCCACTGAAATTAGCTCCCTAAAATTAAATCAGCAAGATAAAATCTGTCCCCCTCTAACTTTCACCTAAGGTCTCTACTCGTGACCATCCGGGGCAAAAAGATCAATGTCTCATACAGCAGGTACTTTTCTTCTCTCTGGCCCCATTTCTGCACCCAGGGTCGTATCCAGGTTGAAGACCTTGGCCACATCATTTAGTCTCTGTGCCAGCTAATAATTTATTGCCCTTCGGCTCCACACCTACCTTTCTTTGACCTGCTTTGTCAGACTCATGTGCCCATCCATCTGCATGTTGGGACTGTCATTGACACTTGCTTCCTCTATGTCACAGGATCACGTATGATCGAATGCAGTTGGGTACCAGAATTCCTCAGACAGAGTTTAACAAACCACCCATGTCTGCATTAATCAGTACACTCACCCCGCTGATGGGAACCATTTAATGTCAATACCTGTATCAGAAAAGGGGGTTTTTGTTCTGCAAACAGTTTTGACTGAAAACGTCAGTCCCCAGTGACACAGTCATATGGAAATAGGAAGCTAGCAAGTATTTCCCTCTCCAGCAAAATCAGATGTTTCGGATGCTCCTCTGCTTTGGCCCCCGCCCAAGCACCGTCAGTCTTGTGAGAAGTCCACCCTGCCACGCATGGCACAATGGGAAGAATGAGAGGAAGGAAGGAAACTCTTCTTTGCGTCCACCTGACAGGTGTGGGGATCCCTGTCCCCTCCTTCACTGAAATAAACTCTCCAGTCCTAGCATCAAGAGGTAAAGCTATCACTACGGCATCGATTCTGGGGTTATTTATGTTCCCTCCTAGCACTCAGGGTGTGGGTGTGGCCACGAGTATGAAGTTCATCAATTGAACCTTCACAAGGCTGCCTAAACACTTCCCCAAAATTAGTTATTTTCACCGCAAAAGAAGTGCAGGTGCGTGGCTTCCTATGCTGAAATGACTGGCCTGGAGATGACTCAGTGACATGTGTCCTAGCTCTCTGACAAGTTCAGTGTGTGTGGAGTCCTGGAAAGGTCTCTAACCATAAGCAGATCAGGCCGGGCCACGTGTCCCTGGGTGTCCCAGCCAGCCAGTGTTGGGTTCCCCTCACGGAGCAGAGATTCACAGACGTCACAGAACAACAGATGTTGGGAAGCAAGGTAAAATGGTCTCTGTTGTTTTTACAAAATTCTCAATTTTCTATGTTGTAGACCTCAGTCCATTAAATGCAATTTCCTGACATCACCCAAGCTTGAAAGGCCAGATCAAAAGTACAGAGTGTCCCAGCTGTGTGGGCCTCACTCAGACTGAACATTAACCACAGCCCTTGCAAATGACTGATTCTGTGTGAGAGCAGGAGACACCCTGTGTGCCTCCTCCCTGTGGAACTGGCTTTGTTCTCCCTGCACTGCGGTCTGTCATGGAAACATCTGCCTAATGCACTTGTCTCCCTGCAGCAGAACAAGGCCACCCCTCCCTCGGTTTCACACCTCTGTGGTGTGGGACTGGAGCCCAGGGTTCTCAGAGAGACTGAGGGCATAGGCAGCAAGCCCCTCTTATGCCTCGGGGCAGGAGATCACATGGAGAGGGGCTGAATTCGGGCGCTGGGAAACACGAAGGCACAGAGAGCTGAACTCTGGGCTGATGATCACATTTCAAGACTGTCTGAGGAACATGAAAAGAAGACACAGAACACTTGGAGCACACTAGGTGATCCATGAAAAGGCGGCAGCGGCTGTAGCCAAGGCAGGAACGGCAAAAGTGATGGGGTAAGATGAGTGTGGGGTTGAACCAGGGACCCTCTCAGTAACTGCAGCGTTGAGCAAGGATACGGATGGGCCTCTGGCTTTTACTGCTCACCATGGCCTTTATGCAATTTTTATGAAACTGTAAAGGTGTGGCCAAGGGAAAGAGCACTGAGCTGAGAGCCAAAGCCTACAGGCCTATTTCCTCTCATTCCTTGGCCAGCCCAAGGCATCTTGCCTTTCTTGGCCTCAGGTTCCTCATCTGTTAAAAATGGGAACAATAATCCTGAATTCTTACCTCTGAGGGTTGTGGCAAGAACCAAATGAGATGGGGGTGAGGGGGGGGGAGCTTCCAGAAAAGTAAACCACTAGGCAAATGGAAGGGGTTGTTTTTACCAATTAAACAGAACAACCCAAAGGTAAAATGGATTACCTTGGTAAAACATAAATTAGCTAAAGAATCAGAGCTCCCCACTAGGTCCCCAATGATTGGTGTCCCCAGTGTTTTACACAGAGCCAGTCAGACCCAGGGCAACTCCAGGAGCAACAGGTGCATCCGTGCTCCCACAGCGTCCCCCTCATGGCATTTTCTGTCTCCAGGCTCAGGCACTGACCCTTTAGTAACAACTAAGCTTTCCAAGACAAGCCTGCTAAGAAATAAGAAATACCTGCATTTCAGTGCAGGTCTCTAGATACCCCTAATGTCTAAAGAGCCCAAAGTGGAGGTTTCTAGATAACCTACTGTATACAGAGCCCAAAGTGGAGGTTTCCAGATACCCCTAATGTCTAAAGAGCCCAAAGTGGAGGTGTCAATACCCCTAATGTCTAAAGAGCCCAAAGTGGAGGTTTCTAGATACTCTACTGTCTAAAGAGCCCAAAGTGGAAGGTTCTAGACACCCCTAGTGTCTAAAGGGCCCAAAGGAGAGGTTTCTAGACACCCCTACTGTCTAAAGATAAAGAGCTCAAAAAGGAAGGTTCTAGACACCCCTACTGTCTAAAGAGCCCAAAGTGGAAGT
>NW_024412419.1:5962701-6035554 GCF_014898765.1 Herpailurus yagouaroundi
CCCAAAGTGGAGGTTTCTAGATACCCTACTGTCTAAAGAGCCCAAAGGGCTAGAGTTGTAACAGTACCTAACTGTTGATATCAACAGTCGGGTTGATATTTTACATGGATGAAATGCCCTGTGTCCAGTCATCATCAGAACCCTATTCCTCCAGTGACACAGCTCTGAATATAACTTCATTTCATTGGAAACATAGCTTTGCTGCTGAAAGGAAAACCACCATCATGTGAAACTCACAGACAGATTCTTTGGAAGCCAAATGTCTGAAATAAATGGTAAGACCCTGACACCAAAAGAAGAGGAAAAGACATTGATTTGTTTTCCGAAACCCAGATAACCAAAGCTTTTAAATGTACAAGTCAAAATGTCCTGTGTGACAAGGGAAGACAGTGCCATACAGCTCCTAAACTCTGTCCCTTCACGGTGTCCTCAGTGTCTCCGTTTTCAGTATCCCTGTGCCAAAAGCAGCATCTTATACATCTGCTTGTAAAGTAATCAGGTTATAAGCATTTATATCCTAGAAGTTAGTAACCATTTTAAAAATAAGACACAAACTGAAAGAAAATATAACTTTTTTTTTCCATTCTAAAATAGTCACTTACTAGAGGGTATGTGCACCTGTTGGGCTCATCACAATTGCTTAATCCTTGGATTCAGAGGGGGCATCACCACCTTGACTTCCTATTTCACACTGATTTTCCTGCCTTTCACGTCAGCAACCTTCAGAAACCCAGCTTGGCAAGGATATACTATTAAAAGGAACGAAGCAAGGCCCACGGTGGAAACTGAATCGTCTCAGGCTAGTAGTTCACACGCTATCTGACAGCCATAGAGCATCACCGTGTTTCCCTAGAAAACTCAAACATCCAAATATCCTGCAGGGTCCATGTAAGTTCACTGAGGCACCCTGGAGTGCCTCCGACCCAGAGTGGGAGTGGCAGGTCTAGTGAAAGATCCCTGGGCTGGGTGGCCAAAAGCATGCGTTCCTGTCCTGACTGTCTGCGGGTAAGTAAGCCGTGCAAGCTGCTGATCAGACCGCAAGCCATTCCGGACTTCAGTTTTCCATTTCCAGGAGGGAAGTGAACACCCCTGAAAGCACAGCTGACTTAGAATCCCCTCCTACAAAGAGGTAGGTAGGCCGGAAGTAATTCACACGCACGTTCAAAAGGGTACCCAGAAAGGGGACTATCAAAGGACACCCTGGCTCCCAAAAGTCAGCCCACGGAAGTCACGAACGGCAGAGACATGTGCTGGGGCTTTGGGAATTCTGACTCTGAGCTGAGATGGGGACCTCGACATGTGTTTTTTTTTTTTTTTTTTTAATGAAGCTCCTCCAGATGATTTTGTTGCCTGGATTAATTTAGGCATCATTTCCTACTGACAACACAGCAAAACTGACAGCCTCGTGCTCCAAAGCACAAAGTCAGCACAAAATGTTTGTGCAGATTAAATTCTATCTTATTAATTCCTTTTAATGATACTTCTTCACATTCTCTTATCCCTTTTAATTTGGCCTCATCGTTCAAGTGAGCTCAACTCCCAGTGTCTCCTCGGGATGGCCATGAGGCCTTGCCCTGTCATCGCAGAGCTTATGAAGTCACCCTGGGTGGCTGGTACCTCGTTCCCAGCTGTCCCTTGGCAAAAAGTAAACGTGTATTTTCATTTTTGTTACTTTTTTTTTTTTTTAAGTCTTCTCCAGATGTCTGCACTTTCTTAGACACTTTGACCTCAGTGACACACAAGTTCAGGGTCAGGATTCCAAAAAAAAAATAATGAGGAAAGGGCAAACAGTTGCTCTGTGCGGGGCTCACTCTCCCTACTCCAGAAGGTTTCATGAAATTCTGATGCAGAGAAACTGTTCCTTTCCTACTCTGTTCTCACTAAACTCACCGAGACGGCTGTAAGGGACATCTAGAAGGGTGGCCATCAATAAGAGTTGTCGCTGTTATTGTTGTTTTAATGTGAAAAAAAAAAAGGGAATTTTGAAACAATATCCACAGAGTCAAAGTTTAGCTCTGTCATAAGGCATTCCCTCTTAAGTAAGGTCTGGGTACCGGTTACAGAGCTCAGTGTTTGGGTTTGGGTTTGAGAGATTTTTTTTTTCTTACTAGTTATACAAGAACCATAATCCATGAAATATAGTAGGTACCTCATGGGCCCATTTCTCCACGCATGCAAACATTTAAAATTGTACTCATGGTGCATAAAAGATTTATAATGATCTCACCCACAAATATAAATTTTATCCCACATAGGATAGAAAGACCTAGAAGCAGAAGCAGGGAACAGCTGAATGTGAGCACAGAGTCATAAATCTGTAACACTTACTGCTTTTTTAACAACCCTATCATAAATGTGACTGACTTCAATTTAATTTATGGGACTTTGCAGCCGGATCTAGGAATGTCCTCTGAAAACTAAAAATTTAGGAACAACATATAGTTTGGGTTTCCATGAAAACGTCTATGGTGTCAGTTAACTGGCAGTGCAACATATGGGCAGTCCACTACTGATGGGGGAAATCTCTAAATTCATTGCAGCAAACTACAAGGGTCAAAAAGCCCAAAACACCAATGTCAACAATAGTACACAGAACAGTGTTTCTAAGGAAACTGTCCAGTAGAGCAGGAATGGCACTATTTTTTGTAAGACGGGCAAATCTGGACTTAAAATCCTCCCTAGCTAAGTGATCATATAGCAGAGTCACTCCTCCCTAGCTATGTGATCAAGGATTGAAACCCTTAGAACCTTAGTTTCTCCGTTTCACGTATTTATTGAGCCTTTATTATGCACTATGGTAAATGTTCACATGTATTATCTCATTTTAGCATTAGTGCAATTTCAGGGTGCTTTTTAAAATCCCATTTAACACACAAGAAAACTGAGACACACAGAGATTAGCCCTTTCCCTAGACCTTAAAGCTAATACATGTGGTGGGATTTGCAGATGGCTGAGTATCCAAAGTTCTCTTGACCATTATCCTAAAGTCCTTGACTATAAAATGCAAGTAAGTGGATCCACTTCGGAAAAGAACTTACTAATGTTTAAGGCACCCAGGGCAGTGCTTCCCAGTTCCCTTTTCTGAGATAAATGTTATCTCATCTGCCATCACTTTCAATAATTCATTTCATTTGCCCAAATGGGGGTGATAGAATCTGTCAAACTACTGGCCATCAATCCACCTAAGACTTCTTCTTCCAGTCAATGAGTCACAGCCCTAGCCCAACACGGGAGCCAGACTGTGACAAACCTTTGTTCCAAGCAACCTCGGTGCGGCCCCTTCAGCCCTAGACATTAGGGTCACATTTTTTTTTTTTTTTTTTTTTGTTCTCAGTGAGTGAAGTGAGTTCATCTTCAAAGAAGAGCCTAGGTCTCCTCCGGGAACCCTCAAATATTTTCAATAATTACATGAGGAGCAAACAAATGTTGGCGGAGTGTGCAGTGCATGCTGGGTAATGTGCTACCTGCCAGAGAAGACCCAGATGGTGCCCTCAGAGTTTAGGATTCAGGAGACACAAGAGGCACCTGGGGGGCTCAGTCGGTTGAGCATCCGACTTCGGCTCGGGTCATGATCTCGCGGTTGTCGAGTTCCAGCCCCGCGTCCGGCTCTGTGCTGACAGCTCGGACCCTGGAGCCTGCTTCGGATTCTGGGTCTGCCTCTCGCTCTGCCCCTCCCCCACTTGCATGCTCGCTCACACTCTCTCTCTCTCAAAAATAAATAAACATTAAAAAAAAACTTTTTAAGGAAACTAACCAGGAGCAGGTGACAACATGATTGTGTGAAGAGCACTCCTGAGGGGGACACCTAACCTTTTTCCGGACGCCTGGGGTCAGGAAAAGCTTCCTGGAAGACACAACCTCCGAGCTGGTACAAAGCCTGGGAAGATAACCCAAAGAAAGTGCAAGAGAAGCCACGCACAGGAAGGCATGGCGATGGTGCACAGCCACCATCGGGAAGAGCAGGACAGGGGCTCCGCACTTGCAAGAGGGGAGAGGGGAGGGCTCAGAGGAAGTGGGGGGTGGTTAGGGGCCACAGCTCCCGGCATAGGCAGCGAAGAGTCTACATTAAGAGCAGGAAGAAGGGAGACAGGCTGGACAGAAACCAAGGTCTTACGAAGATGAGGCATCGTTAGCGCACTCAGTGAACAAACTCCACGAGGTGCCATAACATGTGTGTTACCACATTCTGTGTCGTTACTATCAGGACTGAAAATACAGAAGACTCAGGACAAAAATGACTGTGCAGGTCTTTGTTCTGGATACAACCCCATCAGAGCTGAACAAAAAGACCTGAAAATGAATCAGAAAAATGATGGACTTATTAAAACTTAGGGTATCGATTTCATTTGCAGACGAAGTTGGGAAATTCTAATGGTCTTAGCTTCCTTTTCCTAAAGCCCAGCCCATAAGGAATAAACATTCTCCATCTCAAAATCTAGTTTGCAAATAATACTTTGATTAACAAGCGAGATGCCTATTTCTTTCACGCACAAAGCAAAACCCACTGGGCAAAAAGTACTTGATATCTTAGGGAGAAAAGGCAAAGAATAATAACTTCTTTCCTCTGAGTCTAACAGCTAATTTCCATGCTGGACGATTTTTTAATAATGTTGGATACGCTGCGGGATTTTAGGAAGCTCTCATTTAGTTTTGAACCCTCTTAAGTTATAATTTTCCTCTGAGCTCAGATGGATCTTTTATCTGTTGTATCCTTAATACCCCTGCTGATCTTAGTATAGAAAAGCTTCCTAATTTGAAAAGGAGAAGTTTAACAAGACATGAAGCTGATTGTTTGCACAATCAGAACATCTAATTGAGCTATAGTATTCTAAACCATGCTCGCGTGCAGGGAGATAATTTTTCCTTCATTTCCTACTTTATCAGAAAATTAACCTTCATTTAAAACATTGTGGTCTGAAACACTTTTATAGCCACATTCTCTCTGCTGTTCACAAGAATTTGAATTTTAAATTTGCCATCCCAGTCTCTAACACCGAAAGAAACTGCGGATGGTTCCAGGACCAGGTGTTTACGATCAAGCAGACAGCAGAATGTGACCCGTGTCCAAAGCACCGCGACTGCCAGCCTAGGACATCATGTAACCGGGCCCCTCTCCTTCTCTTCCCAACCCTGGGTGAAGTCATGAGGCTCGGGCTTCACGCAGCAATCGGTCCGTCTGAGAGCCTAAGAGCCCCACAGGCACGGCGTCTGACTGTCTGGAGACGGGAAGCATTTATTACGGCTCTGTCCTCGCGAGAACGTCACTTGGCCCTACGTGAGCCGGACTCGAACCCCACGATGGCGACACGGGGCTGCCTGCGGTACATGTGCAGTTACGGAATTCATCCGACAAACAGCACGCTAAGCTGTAACCACTCGCGACATACGAGTAACTAGAGCGGGCCCAAGTTCACCTGGAGTCACCTTGTCTCATAATGTCCTGATAAATACCCAGAGTTCCAGCTTACAAGGTGCTGATACGTATTCCAATAATTCAGTTCCCCTCCAAAACTTCTGAGGATTCTGAGAGAGACGAGGGACCATAGGGCATGCACTCTCACACCTGACCATCTATTATGGGCTGAACCGTGTCCCCCTCAAAAGAAATGTTCATATCCTAACCCTTGGTGCCTGTGACCATGACCTTATTGGGGAACACAGTTTATGCAGACGATTCAAGTTAGAAAGAGGTCATTAGGACAGGCCTTAACCCAATGACAGGTGTCCTTAGAAGAAGAGGGAAAGGTGGGCACAGACACACAGAGAAGGCCACATGATGACACAGAGATGCCACAGCGCTGGCTGCTAGCCAAGGGCCACTGGGGAAGGATGGCCACCGCCAGGAGCTAACAAGAGGTTACAAAGGAGCACGGCTCTGATGACACCCTGGTTTCAGACTCCTGGCCTCCAGAACCGTAAGAGAATAAATGTCCACTGTTGTTAGCCACCCGGCTCAGGGTGCTTTGTCCCAGCAGCCCCAGGCGATGACTCGGCGCCTCGGCCGTGGCTCTGTACTCCCCCACCGCTCTGCAGGTGAATGAGGATCCCGGTCTGTAGTTCTCCACCACACTCCTAACCTGGGGCTTTCATGAGCAACAGGATTTCATGGAAGGTCTGGGCACGAAAGAAGCAGAGACGATACCCAGCACGACTGCCACTCAAGCTCATCCCCACAGCGTGGGTCTCAGGCTGTCACCTCCCCGCAGGGCCGGCTCCTTCCCGGATGCGCAGTTCCCAGCTGCCACTCTCGCTTCTAGGATCGGCCCTTAAGCTCCTACTCATTTCATTGCAGAACAACCCCCCCGCCCCAGGCCCCAAGGAGGCACCTGTGTTCTTTCTGTACACAACAGTTACTGGCCCTGGGGTTCAACTTCCCAGCCCCGCTGCCCCCACAGCCATGATCCCATCACATAACCAAATGTTCCTTCACACGTTCTCCTAAACCCACGGACAAAGTGACACCTGGACCTAGGGAAATGGTTTACAAATTGGATCGGAAGAACCTGCTGCATCAGATTCACCCGTGGTGTCTGCGAAGAAAGCAGATTCCTGGACTCCACCCGGGCCAGTGAACTGCAATTTCTGAAGGGCTATCTAGGAACCTGCCTTTTGAAAGGAGCCGCGGTTTTAAAGCCACCAGCACAAACTACATAGCCAAGCTTCACACCGGTACTTTCCTTCTTCCCACAGGAAATGGCATGAATAAATGAGTAGCTAAAAGCTACTAAAAAGTGCTACAAGCTGGGGTGTCCTGTGGGCAAAGGCAGACTCCACTCCCTTTCCAAGCAGTGTGATGCTCACGCGCCCTGCCAGCTTTCCTTCCCCAACAAGACAGCTTCCCAGGCATCCACACTGCCTCTCCGCCGCAGCCTTCCCTCCACCAGGGACACCCCCTCAGCTGACCCCCTGCCACTGACCCCCGAGGCCATTTCTCCTTGGACACTTTGGGTGCTCCCAGCCAGAACAAACCACTCCTTCCCCTGCTCCTCTCTACTCTCCGGGGCCCCCGACAGATCACCACTGACAGTGGCCAGCCTACACACGTGTACCAGGGACCCCCGGGGTCCAGAGATCCACCTTGCTCGGGCCTGCCTGTGCCCCAGTGTCTACTGACACTTGGCCGGATCACCAGCATGTACTTCCTAGATTAAGTTAATGAAGTGATTCGAACACGTTATCTGATCTTAGTAGCACTTAACTCCCAGAGTGCGTCCCAGTCCTCGGCCGATGCACCCCGCCCGGAACGCGTGCTACAGTGTGCAGGCGGTCAGACGTTGTCACTCGCTTCTCTCTCGCCTCTTCCTTTCCCTCCCGCTCACGCACCCTGGGTAAGGAGTCACCCATCCAGTCAACAGTTTCCACCGCACTCTTACTTGACTCCAGGGGATGGACAAAATAACTCAAGACTCTGCCACTGACCTACAGAGAAGAGGGAAATCGAGCAAAAATATGGGGTAACTGTAACCCCCGTCCTGGGGGAATCTGAAGGAGGGAACCTTCCAATTCCACATGACCCGGTTAAGAAGGACATCACAGAGGTGATATGAACCGGGTCTTGACCGCACGCTGGACGAGGCAGGAGGGAGGATGAATCCTTGAAGGGTCTTTTGCTCACAAGCTCCAGAAACTGACAAGACCAGAATTCCTTAGGAGCCTCAGCAGAAGGGGAAGGACCGTGGACCTCATCCTACGGGCAGTGATCATGAGACTAGAGCAGCACTGGGCTCCATTCCCGGGACTGGGATCTGGGATGGCTCCTTGGGAGACACCCTCAGGCATCCAAGCCCCGAACAAGCCCACCTTGCCCTCCCTCAGGCCCACCAGACGCCCCGGTCTCCTCCACGCATCTGCAGACTGGCCTTCTGTGGTCCAGGGATGTCTGGATACCTGGGCCAGGGTCAGGTCACCTCCTTGGGTGACACGGGCCACGTGTAAGTGGCACTCTTTTCCAACATGCACACAACCAAGCTGCATGGAGATTCTGGGATACAAGATGCAATTTTCAATCCACTTGGCCCCCAAATTCAGCAGAATTTGGATCTTTTCAAGTGTTTTAAAAACAATCTGTGCTAATGGCACAATGTTCTTGCTAATGCCCTTTAAGGGCCAAATTTTCAAAAATGGCAAATAAATTTGTTTGTCGTTTCCATGTGTAGTTTTAAGGGTGGGTATAAATACTGTAGCTGAAATAACAAGCTGATTTTTCCTCACAAACACTTAACACTCAGGATCAGATGAGGTGTATGTTGGAAAGGTTATCACCCACATCAAAGGAGAAAGGACCGGACGGTTATCAACTGGGGGCACGTGAGCCAGACACAGTCAGAAAGGGGCTGTGAACACAGACAGAACAGAATGTTCTCCTTATGTCAGTCTTTAAGAGAATCGGGGCTGGGCTGTCTACACAGCAGGCCATAGGAACACCAGATGTGGCTTGTTGCCCGACTCCAGCATCTCCTCTCCTCTCCTGCCTCAGCTATTACCCAGACCACCCCTGACAAGACCCAGCATCTCCCAGGCTCTCTGATCCCACAGGTACCAACTCCAGCCACCTGAACCTGCTCCGGGAGAGCCCTGCTTGAGACCAGACTTCCCACCTCAGCCCTGGTCTCAGGCTCGCTGCCTCCCTTAATCTCTGAGGTCCTCAGGAGTCGAGGTGACGCCTTCCCTGCCAGCCCAAGCCCACAGGACTCCCACCCTGCCCCCACGCAAACCCTCCAGGTCTCGTAATTCAGGTGAGCAAGCAACTCCTGGGTCACTACATCCTGACTGTGCCCGACCAGAAGAGTTAGCATCAGAGACTACAGCAAAAGGCAAGGTTAAAGACTGGGGTGCGGGTTTGGGTCCCTCTGTTGCTGGACCTGCAGCAGGTGAGGCTGTCATCAGGGCATACGCCCTGGAGCGCACCAGGACGGGAGGACCGGAAACTCACAGCTGGCCGGCACCTTTTCCAGGTGACTGGCACGCCCATGCCACCCGGATTCCATACCTGGAACCTCAATCGCCCTGGCCGCAGCCAGTTAGAAATGAGAAGAGTGAGATCTGCTACGGTCATCGTGGCAGGAGGGTGGGGGTGATGGGGGCTCCCGGCATAGGAAGAAGTAGGAGAAATCACCCAAGGACAGGCGTGTGCTTCCTCTTCCAGGGGGACGGAAGGAGCAACTAGGGGCCTGAAGGGGAGGCCGGCGCAGCCATCTGGAGAGCCAGCAGGGGTCAGGAGGGAGGAGGCACCAAGGACACTTCAGCAGGAGATGAGGCGGCCTCGGCTCCCAGGCCACACCGCCCACAGGAATGCGCCCCGAGGAAACCATGGGGCTTCTGGAAGAGAGAGGGCCTCAGGCCCTCCCCACCCCACCCCACCCCCAGCCCTCCTTCCCTCCAGCCTCACCCTGTCCTCAAACACTCTGCATTTGGCAACACCCAAGCTAGGTGCTCGTCCTCAGTAGCTCACCCTGTGAATGCTACCTGCACACGCACCCCTTCACCCCTGCCCCCACTTAGCGCATTCCGGCCCCCTGACTACCCTGCTTTCCTCCACAGGACACGGCACACACGGTAAATGCTTGCTAAAGAAAACAGGCGTTTTATTTTTGAATCCCATCTATGATCCCGGCACGGAATGTAAGCCTGAAGGGCAGAGACCGTTATTTCATTCTTGGATCCCAACATTTACTCAGCGTCTACTGGGATCCTGAAACTTTCCCAGGACTGCCACACCAACCAACCAACCAACCAACAAAAAAACCCAAAACGAAACAAAACGTCTTCCACCAAGCTAACACCTCAGATAAACTTCACTTTATTGTCACCCATAAAAGCCCTAGCTTATCTGCATGGCAAAGACTAGATTTCATTGGATGCCTACACTCAAGCCGGTTCACAAAGAATTACTCAACAGAGGAATGAATTAGTAGATACGTTTAGTTTGGAAGTTCCTGGCTTGGCAAGTTGGTCTCAGTTACCAGGAATTTTCCAGGACGTTTTCTCTAGCTTTATAAACCAGATCGCATCCCACTGTTATTTTTTTTTTCCTCCAGAGTTTCTACATTTAGCTTCAGAATTTATCAATGACATTTTCTCTGAGCAAAAAAAAAAAAAAAAAAAAAAAAAAAAAAGAGGCATCAGCCAACAGTTTAGAAATGAAAAGTTGAAGCTTTTTCCTTTTCGGAAGCCACCGCTGATTCTCGGAGAGCTCCGGGGCTCGCCAGCAGCTTTTCTGGGGCGGTTTTGAGGGACCTGGGGGAAGCTGGAGCCTCACTCGTGCCTGCCTGGTCGGGGTGCAGGCACCACAGAGCTGAGTGGACCACTGCCAGAGGCCACTAATCAGATACAATCTAATTGTCCCGATTAGCATGCCCTTGAGTGCGTCCACGTGTAGAATCTGGACTGGCTTTTGGCAAAGAGCTGCGCCCGTGGAGTCAGGTCCCTGCTTCCAGCGGGCTGCGGCACAGAGGATATGGCAGCGTCACTCTCGCAAAGGGCAAGAGCGATGTGCTGGAGGGCACGTCGCCGCCAGCCACCAGCCCTGGCCGGAAGCAGTGCCGGGGCCCCAGCCAAGCCAGGCAGAGAGGTGATGTCAAACGTTCCTGTCGCGAGCTGCCTTCTGACTAAACAGAGCTCTGGGGTAACGGGAGAGCAGCTTTGCCGCTAAGCTGCAGCTTTGAACCCTGCTGCGGACTCATGTCCCTCAGGAAGTACCACACTGGGTTTTGCCAGAAACACAAAGAAGGGTCTTGCCCCAGTAACAGGTGCTTACATAAAAAAGAGCAGACATTCCCAGGGCGCCTGGGTGGCTCAGTCGGTCGAGCGTCAGACTTTGGCTCAGGTTATGATCTTGCTCCTGGGTTTGAGACCCCCGTCGGGCTCTGTGCTGACAGCTCAGAGCCTGAAGCCCGCTTCCGATTCTGTGTCTCGCTCTCTCTCTGCCCCTCATCTGCTCATGCTTTGTCTCTCTCACTCTCAAAATAAATAAACATTAAAAAAAGACCAGACACTCTCAATCTACCCTAAAGCTGGTCTCCGCCTTTTCCCACCACAAATTTATTATGAGCAGAGGAATTGGTTATTTTTTTTAACTTTTTTTTAATGTTTATTTTTGAGAGAGAGAGAGAGAGAGAGCAAGCAGGGGAGGGGCAGAGACAGAGGGACACACAGAATCGGAAGCAGGCTCCAGGCTCTGAGCTGTCAGCACGAGCCTGACACAGGGCTTGAACCCACAAACTGTGAGATCATGACCCGAGCTGAGGTCGGAAGCTCAACCAGCTGAGCCATCCATGCGCCCCAAGGAAATGGTTATATTATAGATAGTTTTATTTTATAAACAAACACCCTGAAAACTACTCTGTGATAGGCTTCTGCATATTGGAATTGCAAAGAAAGTAACGATTACTCCTTTGTTTTCAGAACACTGAATTTTGCAGTTAAACTTCCTTTGCTACTGAAATAAGTCAATCCAGCATCCAAGGATAATTTCACCCAAAGATAAAGTTTTTCATCCCTACGTGAAATTCACTTCAACACCCAGAAAGGCTATGCGCTCACATGACCAAGAAAATACACTCCAAATTCTAAGCCTCTATGAGCTTACTTCCTTGGCCCAGGGGTCCTCCTGCCCCATCGCTTCCCCACACAGTGAAGGCCCTAGGAGGCGGACAGCCTTTCCTGGTGGTCCCTGCCCCAAGAAATGGCCAGTCCAGTGTTCTAGTCCCCATCTCAGTATCCTTTAAAAACAAAACAAAAACAGGGGCACCTGGGTGGCTCAGTCAGTTGAGCATCTGACTTCGGCTCGGGTCATAATCTCACGGTTCGCGTGTTCGAGCCCCGCAGCAGGTTCTGTGCTGACAGCTCAGAGCCTGGAACCTGCTTCAGATTCTATGTCTCCCTCTCTCTCTGCCCCTCCCCTGCTCACACTCTGCCTCTCTCTGTCTCAAAAATAAATAAACATTTTAAAAAAATTAAAAAGAAAACCTACTGAAGTCTTTGCTCTTCGTTAAAATACCGTGTATCGCACACGCTCTGAACAATGAGTAATTAAACAGAGCTCAGAAAAGGCTCTGGGCTGTTTTCAATCATAGCATCTTTAATTGAAAAAATACCGCAAGCCAACTAAAGCTCCAAGGGCTGACTTTTGCCTGCAGACTCGGGACGACCCCACCCATGTGACAAGGCGCCCAGTAGCTCCACACAGAGTCCTCCTGGGAAAACCCAGGTGCTTGGTTCCTCTCGATGAAGTGTCACAAAAGGGGAACGTGCAACCAGGCCCATCTCTCGGACAAGGCTCTCCACCACTCGGCCAACCGCTGCCAGACCAAGCCTGTTTGCCCCAGTTTCCTGGTAGCACGCTTCCGTACACGTGGTCCCTCTTACCAGTGGCTTTGCCTAAGCGTCAGAGCTGGAAGGAAAACATGGACCACAGCGTGGCTTCCATAATTTTTATCAAACGACAGGACTGCCTGCCCCTTACAGCCAGAGATTCTGCCAAAAGCAGCCAATGTGGCAGTAAGAGCATGAGCTTTCCTTCAGTAAACGTGGTTTCCCGTGGAGCTCCAGCGATTACCACCACCTACGTGGGGCTCTCGCCTGGTGATTCCACCTTTCCGAACCTTTGAAAATGATCACAAGTGAGAAGTAAACATGACACCAAGTGCATCCAGGACACGGCGACCACGCACAAACCGCAGACGCGCTGTGAGAGAACTTCCCGAGGCGTGGTTTGGTTCTGCCGTTTCCCTCTTGGCCGTGATCATTTAACAAGACCCAGCAGGTTGCTGAAACAACCTGGTAGGGTAACTCATGGGCATTCTTGCGGTGGGAAGACCATGGGCGTTGGGCATCGCCCAGAACAATCTCCCCCGCATATGATCTGGCCGTAGTCGGGCCACGTGGAACGTGTGTTGTAGCCGCGGGTACCAGAAGCTTCCGTTCCCTCCGTATCTTCCCTCACGTCTCTCCCGTAGGCTGCCGGGCGTCTGTGCATCGGCCCTGAAATGGTCTGTGTCTTTCACATCCGTCAGCCCGATTCTCCGCCCTACTGCACGCTGTTGCTGGGGGGGTAGGAAGCGGACGACGGCATAGCCTATCATCTGTTTCTGCAGCCTTGCTGACGCAGAGTTGAGAAAATTACAAGATATTTACAGGGCACAGTGTGGTGACTTGACAGACGCACACACTGTGACAAGAACCCCACAATCAGCTAATACTCCCATGACCGCACGCTTTTCTCTCTCTCTCGTGTGTGTGTGTGTAAACATTTACGTTCTACTTTCTTAGCAAACTTCAACTACATCCGAGTGACCCCCTACAGCCCCGCGTCTTCCTTACCACGACTTATCTACAGCCCAAAGTCTGCACCCTTTTATTTTACCCGGCTCTCCCCATTTCCCTCACCTCCCAGCGCCTTGGCCACCACTTTTCTGATGTTTCTGTGAGTTTTTGCTTTTTTCTTTTTTTTAGATTCCACATCTAAGCGATGCCACACAGCATCCGCCTCTCTCTGCCTGACCTACCTCACTGGGCATCACGTCCTCCTGGTCCGTCCCGGCGAATGTCAGGGTTTCCTTCTTGCCCACGCGGGACAGCATCCCTCTGTGCGCCAGGCCCGCGTCCCCTGTGTCGGTTCCCCGGCCGCTGGGACTGATGCCTCGTCCGGGTCCTGTTTTCCTTCCTCTGCGTGCAGACTCGGAAGTGGGACCGCCGGGTAGTACGCTGGTCCTGCTTTTAACTTTTTGAGGAAGCTCCGTCCCTTTCTCCGCCATGGGGGCACCGAGTGACAGTCTCCCCGACAAGGGGACCCTCGGCTGTCCCCTCCGCAGGTGCCGGGCTCTCGGGGGGCCCCGGGGCCCGGGGCTCCGGCATTTCTGTGCCTCCCCGCCCCCACTCTCTCCCCAGGCTGTGGTCGTCCCAGTGTTTCGCCTTAATCCACGTCCCCCGTTTGGGTTTCTTAGCTTGTGCTGTTTTCGGAAGCGAACAGGGCCGGGAGCGCCGGGGAGGGCCTCACACCTGCCGCCCTCACCTGCAGCCCGGCCCCAGGCGGCCCTTCTGCAACACAGCCCTGCACTCGTCTCTTCTGCTAAGTCACCCTTCGGTGAGTCCCCAGGGCACATAATTCCCAGCTCTGAGCACTAAACTCCCCAGAGAGACTGAAAGGAGAACAGTGGGGCCCAGCCCCGCGCAGACTGGGAAAGGCCTTGGCCCTCGGGTTCTGGCTCTCGTTGGTCTCGGAGGAATCCCACTGCCTCTCGTTGGTCTTGGATGACTCCTGTCTCGTTGGTCTTGGAGGACTCCCGCATCTCGTTGGTCTTGGAGGAGTCCTGTCTCGTTGGTCTAGGCAGAGCCCTGCGTCTGGATGTTTTTAAGAGCTCGCTGGGAGGTTCTGATGTGAAATTTGGCCTTGTGACCGTGGGTCTGTGGCCTCGTTCCTCCCAGTGTGGTCTGCAGACTGGCAGCACCGTCATCATCGGGGTTTGTTAGTAATACAGCCTCATCCCCAGCCCGGACTTAGTGACTCCAGATGGACATTTTAATCAGACGTGGGGTGGTAGAGACCCGCATTAGCGTGTCCAAAATCCAAACTGCTCGGCCCCGCTTTAGTTCCCAGAAGCTGTCCAACAGAGCACCTCAGCCTGAGTGGCTTACACAACAGGAACACATAGTCTCGGGGCTGGAGGCCGGGAGTCCAAGGCGTGGGCAGGGCTGGCTCTTTCTGGGGTTGGGAGGAGGATTCTGGTCCAGGCCCTTCGCCTTGCTTGTGAATGGCCATCCCCTCCCAGAGTCTCTTCCCTCTGTGTGCATGTCTGTGTCCAAATTTCCCCTCTTTATAAGGACACCAACCTTATTGGATCAGGGCTCACCCTAATAACCTCATTTCAAGTTGATTACCTCCGTAAGGGCCCTATCTCCAAACAACAGGTATATTTTGAAGTATCAGGGTTAGAACTTCAATATGTGAATTTGGGGAGTATGTAGTTCAGCCCACAGCATCCGTCATAAAGCCCGATGAGAGCCTGACCTTTCTCTTGCCCACCTCCACGTGCTCCCGTTCTCCCCCAGGCCCCTTATGGTTTCTCATTGTGATCTCTCTGCCCACATGGTTTTTCTGCCTAGGTGTTCTTCCCCAGTCTTCCCGCCGGATGAAGTCACGTACTTATAAGACCCAGATCAAAGGTCATTCCTGTCTGACAGTGTCCTGACCTCTAGCCTCCCAAGTAGAATTAACCCATCCCAAGCTTTCTTGCCTCAGGGCCTCTGAAACCTTTCTGCACTGATTTTCCATGGCTCTGTTTCCTACTGGGCCATCAGCAAGTCAAGGGCAGGGTTGGGTCTTCCCTAACTGTTCATCCTTTCTGCCTGGCTCACAGTAAATGCGTGTTCACAGACTATATTTGTTGTAAAATGAATGAAATGCCTTAAGAATCAAAACCCAAAATCATCGTTTAAAAAGGCCCTAAGTTTTAAGCCAGTTACTGATGAACTGGCAGAGAGAGGGCTATCAATGGTGGAGATAAAAAACGGTAATTCAGGGGCGCCTGGGTGGCGCAGTCGGTTAAGCGTCCGACTTCAGCCAGGTCACGATCTCGCGTGATCTCCCGTGATCTCGCGTGAGTTCGAGCCCCGCGTCGGGCTCTGGGCTGATGGCTCAGAGCCTGGAGCCTGTTTCCGATTCTGTGTCTCCCTCTCTCTCTGCCCCTCCCCCGTTCATGCTCTGTCTCTCTCTGTCCCAAAAAAATAAATAAACGTTAAAAAAAATTTAAAAAAAACCCGGTAATTCAATAGCTTTCACTCTCTGCTATTCAGCAACTCTGGGCCACTTCAGGGAATCACCTGCCCAGTAGAGGCTGAGATCCAACAGGGGTGGAGGGAGTTGCCTGATCGGTAGAGGAAGCCGCTTCTAGCCTTTCCTCTAGCTTCTCATCGACTCTCATGCCTCACCTTGCTCTGCCTGCCTACCTCCTTCACTTCCCCGAATGCCGACAACAGCGCTGAAGTTGCAATTCCCGCCTCCATTTATTTTTTAACCAGCAGCTGCTCAAGCACGCTCATGAAATCTTGGTATCACGGGGGCTGGGAAAACAAGGAGCGTGTCCTGATTAACACAAGACGCCTCCGAAACGCCATACGGCCCCAGTTGGAGGGCACCTTCCCCCCAACGTAGCCACCTCCTTCCAAAGGCAGGCTTGTATTAGAGGGTGTTTTCCCTGTGAAGGACAGGAACGCAGGGACAGTGGCTTTCCTTGGGCAATACTGCGTCATCCTGAATCTTTTTTTTTTTTTTTTTTTTTAGTAACAAAGTCTAGATTGGTTCAGCTCAAATCCCAAATACGTTCTTTTTGCATTCGGTCTCCCACCTCCCTTTCACACAGAAGAAACCGTGGCACATTTCACCAACAGATACGGTGCATATTCATTTCTAATAACAGATGCATTGTTAAAAGGTAGAGTAACAGGGGAAAATGGGAAAAGGGGGTAAAAAGAAGTTAGTGCCGAATGAATTAATATCAGGTAGGTTGCTGCATAAACATGGGGCTGGATCCACGGTGATTATAATTATAATCTGGCCATAATACTCTGATGGTGGATACTCTCCTGTAAGTTTGCGATGGGATGTGCAATCTACCTGCTGGCTCTTTTTCTTCCCCAAAGATAAAAGAGTTCCTTTCGCAAATGTGTGCTTTTACTTTCCCTCTGAGAGCTGGTCATTCATTTCTCACAATGTTCAAAAAAAAAAAAAAAAAAAAGATGGAGTATCCTAGGTGAGTTCACACATTCTTAAAAAGCACGAGGACACAGAAATGATTTTCTCTTCACCTTGTTTTTGTGGTTGTTGTTTTTGTTTTTTTGTTTTTTAGGACAGAGCTCTCTCTCTCTCTCTCTCTCTCTCTCTCTCTCTCTCTCTAAATCCCTCTTTCTATGCCTTCCCTTCCCCTTCCTCCGCCTTTTCCCAGCTGATATTACATGATGTACTCTGCTTCCTAGATCTGAAACTATGTCAGAAGCTTGAGCGAGGAGAAGCCGGTGGGGTCTAGAAATGCGCACAGGAGTCCATTCTCTAATGCCATCGAACAGAAAATGCATTTGGAGAAGGAAAGACAAACAGGCAGTAGAACATAGACTCATTTGAAGTTGTTAAAAAAATTAGATTTACTGCATTATAAACTTAGAGAATTTTCCCCCAGTTCGTCTCTGCTGCAAAGAGATATTTTAAGGGTCATTGGAAGGAAGAATGTTGCTTTTATTTTCTACATTCAAAGATGCCACAAATATAACGTCTGCTCAGAGTAGGGGGGAAGACAATAATACTGCCTCTTTTCTATGGAGAAAAGGCAGCTTCTTATTTTTATGCTGAAGTCTTGTCAAGACACTTATATTTTTCATAGCATTAAAAGTTATTTTTTTATTCCGCTTAATTGTTCATTGAGATTTCAAAACCAAATCTGCCTCCTTGCCAAATATCTTTGTAATCTGTACATTTCACACTGGCTTCTTATAATAGGTTTTCTCGTGGGATCTAGCATTCTGGCATCTGCTTTGTTATGATATTATAACAATAATTAACATTTAGCACTTACTGTACAGCCAGCCTTTGATCCATATTTTTAACAAAATGCAGTAACAATGCTCTTTCACACAGCATCTTTCATCCCGGGGCCTCAGAGTAGTTGGCAGCATCATATTATAACCCAAGATAGTTGTATTCACTCCTGAAATCCTCCCAACACCCCCGTGGGGTCTGTACCCAGCAGGCATCTTCCTTGGGGAACGAGAAGGGAAGAAAGGTCAAGTGAACTGCCAGGCTGCAAGAGAAGGGCGGCACAGCCAGGAATAGAATCCAGTCCGTTTGCCTTCTTGGTCGGAGATTCCAAGGCTTCAATGTACCTATTTTTAAATAAAGGAGATGGGGAGAGGGAAGTAAGAAGCACCAGGTTTATTGTAACAAGAACGTACATATATCCTGAAAGTTGTGCTTTGTCTTCTGAAATGAATCCTTAGAAACAGAACAGTGATTAGATTATGAGATGCCTGTGCAATAAATATTCATGAGAACTGACTTTGTGCCCCGTGTCAGGTCTCTGCTAAGTCTCTTGCCTTTGCAGAGAGCTTAGGAGGTGCACGAATGACTCCAAGAATTGTAATTTCCAGCCTGTCTAATCAGGGCCCCAAGGAACGTTGCTCATACGCAGCACTCGCTCTGTTAACTAAATGGTTAATGTGCATCAATTTTACCCAAAGCTACCCTTGGAACAGTTATCTTCCCTCTCCTGTTTTTCTCCCGTGGGTTGAAACCCTTAACTCCTAGGCATCTTTATAGCAAAAGAAGCATATCACTGTGTTGAATTTGGGGTGATAGTTAACCGTGATGATAAACCAAAAGAAGCCAGTGGTCACTCTCAAATCCAGATGGATGAGCATGGCTATTATATGAAAAATAATCATCTGTATAGCTAATTAATGCCTAAGAAATGTGGGTATGTTTTCATCCAACCTTAGCTTCACTCCGGTTTACAAAATCTCAGGTAAACATAAAGGTGCAGATCATGGTCAGAATTGGCATGAAATGAGGGAGGTCACGTGCTTGCCACAATGACCCACTTAAGTTACCTCTGGAGTGGATTGCGGTAATAGCTACAGAATGAGTGGGAAAGACAAGTGACCCGAATGCAGACGAAATAATGTTGACGTAGCACATGGTATGCTAACTCCTTTAATGCGCCAACAAACCCATGAGGCGGGATCTATCATTATCCCCACTCAGCGGGGGAGAAGCTGAGGTTGACAGAGCTTAAGTGTGTTGCCCTAAGTCCCAGAGCCAGCAAGGAAGGAGTGGAAGCAATCTGACTCAAGATGCACTTAGAGTCATGAGTTACTGCAGCTTTCTGTTGGAAATACCCATAGCTCCAGACGGTAGTTTAAATATGATTGTTAATAATGATGATTAGTAGTCAGAGCAATATGGCAGCCAGCATGTATTTAGTGCCTGCTGTGTGCCAGGCACTGTTCTGAACTCTTCACGTCTATAGATTAGCTTTACAGCAACCTTTTGAGGCCTAATTATTATGTTATCCCCATTTAATGGTTGATGAAACTAAGTCCCAGGCTGATGCAGTTAGGAAGTGGTTCCTGTAATGAATCTATAACCATTTGCTATGCCCTCTCCCTTTTCTCAACAAGACGGGGGAAGAAAACACCAGTTTGTCTGATCTGACTCTGGGACGGTGGCAGTTTCAAAGAAGAAAGGCCTGTGTCCACTTTCGCCAATTCTTATTTGTCCCTTCCAAGTGCACGAAACGCATCAAAACACACTATTCGCTGAGCCTGCATGGGGCCCCCACTTCTGTCCCCACTAAAATGAGAACAAACACTTTTCGAAATGAGCGATTCCATACAGCACATCCCAGTCCAGTCCATAAAGAAAACATCCAAGTCAATTTTAAGATGAATTTAGTCTAGATCTACATTTTTACCGATCCCATATGCATCTTGCTGGACCTTCATTTTAGTAGATTCTCATTCTGCACGTAAATAAAAAATAATAGCGCCCATCAGAGCAGACCTCTGGACAGGATACTTCTTCATAACAAGACATATAGCAGAAAATTTTGCCAGTGAAATACTACAACAGTGAACATCTCTGTGCACATGTCTGAGAAATCATTGTATAAAAATTGTAGATTTTATTTATATTGATTGATTGATTGTCATCTTTATATTTGAGAGAGAGAAAGACAGAGATAGAGACAGAGAGACAGAGTACTAGCAGGGGAGGGGCAGAGAGAGAGGGAGACACAGAATCCGAAGCAGGCCTCCAGGCTCCGAGCTGTCAGCCCAGAGCCCGGCGCGGGGTTCAAACACCCCAGAGTTGATGTGGGAACCGGAGTCAGACATCAGTATAAACAGGTAACTCCTGTTATCCCCACACAGTCCAGCAGCCCCTCTGAAGTGAAAAATCAGAACCCACAGCACTGAGAAACCCAAGTAAGATTTCGTGTCTTGTAACTTGGGGCAGTAAGCTACGAGAAGTTATAAATATTTTCAACTACAAAGAGCTATCAAGCTGAGCCTCGTACATTGGCACCAACTTGGGTTGCTGAGTTGAATCCTGTTTCATCTTAAAAAGAATTTCTGCCATGTGAATAAATTTGAAGATGATTCAAATTAGACTGATGTAAGTCATTATAACTTGTCCCCATGGGATGGCATTCTCATGGTCCATGACAGCATATCATGCCTTGGAATGACTTTTATGAAAATGGTCTTCATACCCTTGCCTCTCTAGAAAAGGAGCTCATGGGATGCACAGTGTTTGATATAAAAGTTTTACCACAAAAGCAATGAAAGAAATTATAGATTGTCTAAACAAGAAACAAATGCTCTTTGTATGATCCCGAAACCAAGGAAATGTTGAGAGGCCCTGGGTCTCTGGGAGCACAATGGCGATTCAATTCAATCAGAAGAAAATAAAGCATGCGTAAAGTCACATGTGGAAATGTAGGTGGTGTCCTAGAACAAGGAATCCTGATTAAATGAAGCATCTGAGCATCATGTGTTCACAGCTAAGAATGCCACATGGCGGCTTCAGAAAGGTGTTAAGAGTCTGTCCCCAAAACACAAATCAGCTGCAGTTTCTACGTATGGAGCCAGCAGCACCTTCTCCGGAACCTTCCAGGGCTGCCTCTTCCTGGGTAATAGGAATGAAATGATCATATTGTTTCCCAGGCTGCTGAAAAATTCTAGGGGGAAACGGTCCATCTGTAGCATGTGCTGTTTGCGATTTAACTCTGGATCCTTCCACATTCGTGTTTCTCCAAACTTCCTATGGGCATCAGGTACAAATGGAGGTGGTAAATGTTAGCAAGAAGGAAAAAAAAAATGCTGTTGCTCAACAATTCAGATAGAGTATAATCCACATGGAAATCAAGACGTCCCTCTCCTGTCCCTGTTCATAATTCTAGAGAAAACAAAAAAACAAGTCATATTTTGACCCATGATTTGGTCAGATATGATGTTGTTTCATCCATTAAAGCTAAATATCAGAATAAGAGTGAAATCAGTCACATGCCACGGGAAGCCAGGCTTGGATGCAAATGTGCTGATCTGGAAGAAACTGCAATCTAGTGTCTTGCATATGTATAGCTTTCTGATCTCTGTCTGTGGATCACTTGTGTACTACGTAGGAGCCCAGCCAACATTGCTGAGGCCCGCTCCCAGAGCCCCTCTTCCAGCAGGACCCAAGTTTCGCGAGATCACAATCGTTTTTGAGAAGCAGTAATCCGAAAGTTAGGACATGGCTCGATATAAGTGAAGCTGAGTCATTTACCTGAGCCTGACTTCAGAAGAGCAGGAAACCAGGGCCTGTGCAGTTGAGGAAGAGGGTGGCTGGGCAGAAGGAGAGACGTGGAGCCCCTGCACAGGACCTAGTAATATGAAAATTAATGTAATACGCTCAGCTGTTTCTCGTAGCACTGTGGAGTAAGAGCCAGGAGAGATTATTCGACAGAATGGTAACCTTGCCTATCTAGTAACCCCAGGGAGATCTGGAAAGGTATGAATTTTTATTTGAACAGTAATGACCTAGTAAGTGATACAGCTTTTGGCTCTATCGTGACTATTAATTTGCCGGTTCTGGTGTTAAACCCAAACAGAGGCCCTGAGGAGATAGGACTGTTATCTAAGCTACAATTAATATGCTGAATGTGCTATTTAGAAATAGCCCCCTAGTTCTGTTCTGCTATTGTGAACATAACTTTTATTCCATGGGCAACTTTATAAATTCTCAGAAAATTTTAATAAATGTGGTATCATCTAAAGGAGAATAGGGTTGTCATTTACAAATAAATGCCAGTTTCAATTTTAGTTTTAGGCCTCAAAGTCAAAAAAAAAAAAAAACATCAAAAGGGAGAAACTGTCCCTATATTCCGATGCACATTAATTTCTCTGATTTAGGGAAAATGGCTTTGCCGTGATAGATTGAATTTTACCTCTGCTTGGCATTGTGTCAGCAGGCTAGACCCTTATCTGTTAACTTGCCCGCGAGATGATTTTTTTCCAATGGCACTTTTTCCTCCCCACAGTGAGGGGGAAAAAAAAAAAAAAAAACCCTTTCAAGTTTAATTTGATTGTTGAAAGGCAGTAAAGGACACCATTGAACTTTATGCATACTAAGGATTTATCACTCCGTTTGCCAGGCTTAAAGTGGTCCGTGTGTAGCTAGTGCTCTTAGGATTGTTTGAATTTTATATAACTTCTGGGAAAAAAAGACTACCTGACCGGCACAAGGGGCTGCCTTATCAGCTGCTGAATTGCAGCCTTAACAGCATAATTATTCTCTATCGGATTGGGGGAAATTCCAGGACGTTCTGGAGTGCAGTCATGTGATGTTCAGGGCTCTCCTCTCGAAAGGGACTTTTAGGGCATTGGGTACGGGGGAATGCCGTTCAGGGAGTGCTTGAAGGTTGTGTGTTCTCTGGGCTGACAGCTGTGGGTGCTGCCCTGCACTGGTTGGGTCCTGGGGCGCCATGGATTTCTAGGCCTGGATACCTCGCCCACCTGTGTGCAGGGGAAAGACCCCAATGCTGAGCCTGGCTCCACTGTGCTGCATAAAAGGAAGGCAAGGTCCAAACCCCGCTCTCGGGAAGCCAGGCAGTGCCAGCAGGGAGTGGGGAGAGGGAAGGGCACTTTCTAGTCTTTTTAGCACCACCAGTCACACTATCTTACTCCAGAATCCAGTTTTGCACTGGAAACAGGAGGGAGGGGGAAAAGGAGCCCCCCAGCCCTCAGCATGGCCTCCTCTCTAACCTCAGGGCAGCTGTATGCTGGACCTGTAGACCTGTACCTCTGTAACCCCGGAGGCTGTGCACACATCCTGTGAAACAGATCCCACAAGGCTGCCATTTGCTCATTACATTACGTGTGTACATTAGCATACGCTTTCTCAGTTTAAGTTGCACAACAATGCTGTGCAGGAGGTTATTACTGTCCTTACTGTTTCAGCCCAGGAAACCAGACCCTAAGGGTGAAGGACTGGTCCAGGATCACACAGCTGGGCACTGGAGGTCTAAGGTCACCTGCAATCTCTCCTTACAGAGCTTGGAAGAAACTGAGGTTGTTTATTTCTTCCTCCATGTGTTTATTTCAGATTCCTTTTACAAACAGCTGTAGGATTCAGCAGAGGATGCTTTAAAAAAAAATCCTTATCCATTTGCTGGAAGAAGGTGGGATCAGGAAGAACCTCCATGGGCAGTGAGGAAGCCAGAGAACAGATATTTCAAGTCTCCTCTGCTTTTTGTGCGATCTAGAGAAGCAGATTAACAGACCGCTGATGGAGTGAAATCCTCAGGTACTTACTGAGCACCCCCTTTGTGGCTGGTACAGAACCAATAAAACAGTCTTTCAACACATTTCAATTTAGAATTGAGGGCCAGCAGGGAGTGGGTTGGGTGGGTAGGGAAATAAAGAGCTGCCTTACCTCTGCCCTATTACCTTCTTACCTTATTATTTGGCCAGTAAGGTATTGGCCACCACTCCGTCCCGATGCCGACACCCACCATGTGTCCCCTCAAATGTGTTCCATATTCTCCGATGTCTGTGCCTTGGCAAGGACCACCCCTTCTGTTGGGGATGCCCCCTGACTCAGCCTTTCGCATCTAAATCCTGTCCACCCTACACAGCAACTCCAAATGCCTGAGACCATCCGCTCCAGGAATTTTTCCTTTTGTTTTCTTTCCTTCTTTCTTTTTTAAACTCGCAGTGTAAGTAACACCCAGTGTTATATTAGTTCAGGGACACAATAGAATCATTCGACAATTCCACACATTACATCTAGGAATCTTTTTCTGATCATCCACAACTAGATGTGATCTTTCCTTCCTCCAGTAAAACCCCACAGGACTATTTGTGTCTCCTCTAGGCATTTATGTTCTGTCTTGTCTTAGATTTCTCCACCTCCCCTGACCAGTTCATGCGCACACACACACACACACACACACACACACACACACTGGTCTGGGATGTCAGGGGCTATATTTCCTACTTATTTAAAAAACGCCTTCAGCAGTTGCCCTAAGTATGCACATAGCAAATGTCCAGTTAGTGCTGACTGAATTCTACTTGGTAAGACATGTAGAGGACAGTTGAATAGTGGGGTGAGGCAAGGAGGCTGAACGCTACACATAGTGTGTGAGATGCTGGCTAACAGTATTCCTCACCCACGTTCACAGCTCCCCTCCAGGGCCGCCTGTATCCAATATCTCATCAACACCACCCCCTGCCCACGGTGGAAACTCCAGACTTTTCTGAAGGTCCGGTCCAGTCCAACGCTCTCCATGGGCTCAGCTGGAGCCTTCACAGGCCCCACATCTCAATTCAACTCCTCCTTCTGCCCAGTCTCACTCTTGTCCCCACCTTTCCACAGGTGTTAATTCCAGGAGGCCCACCTCATCAATGTCCTGCGAGAGCAGCGTGGGACCGAGAGCAAGCTGTCTGAATACTCTGAACAAGACGACAGAAGAGGTGGTTGCTTTATCTGGTGTGGGCAGCTATGCTTTAACCCCCTCTCGCCCCATATCCACCACACTGTGCCCCAGGTTCCCTGCCCGGCCTCTCCTAGCAGTGTCTCTCTCACAGTGTCTCCGTCACAGAGGCAAGCTCTATGTCTAGTCATGATGCAGGTTGTAGTTATCCAGATGGTATGAGGCAAAGTGGGCCAAAAGGCTCTCTGCCCACAAATGCCTCCTATGGACCAAGCCTGCGACTGAGATTCCCACCATTACCACCAGCTCTTGGGGAGGTGGGCGTAAGCTCTCCAGAGCATGGAGGGGTGGGTGGGATACACCCACACAGCAAAATGAGAGGCACATTGGAAAGGGGACTTGGAGGAGGTGACATGTGGAAAGGACATTTCAGAGGGCACCGGGCTGGAGAAAAGCCCAGAATTGAAACTTGTATTCAGAATTGAAACTACTATTCAGAGTTTGGGTCACACTTTTAATTATAAGAGTGCAACATGCAATGAACACCCATGAGTGATCATTACTGGTTCCATATTTACTGAGAGGTGGGCATGAATTGGTTCATTAGGTGCTGCTAAGTGGGAGCCAAGCTTTGGCAGTTTTCAAATTTCCAACACGTTGCCAATTGCTTTGGCTAGTTCTGTTGCTTCCAGCCACAGCTGAGGCCCTCCAGTAGGCTCATGGGTCCCAAGGCTCCCAAATTGGCTGTGGTCTCAGTCATACCACTTCTCAGCGCATGTGCCCAGCACATGACAGGCTGTCACGTGTTCATGAGACAGGAGCATAAAGGTGCCGAACAGGGACTTCCGCTTCCCTCCAAAACTGGGGTTACTATAATAGGATATTTTAATTGTTCCTCCAGATCTAAAACTTTATAGCCAGATAGACCTCAGACCCTGCTCTTCTTCTCTAGAAGGATTAATCACAAAGACTGGGAAGATGGATGGATATTTGAGAAGCTCAGGAGGGGTTAGGGTCCAGTTGGCTAGCCAAGCTCTGTCACAGTATCACACATTGTGCTGCCACTCATCCTAAAATGTGAAGCTCCAGGTTTTATCAAAATCCTATATCTTGCTTTATATTCGAGGGAACTTTTCAAATACATAACTAGTCCAAAGTCCACATTGAAAAATGTTCAGGAACTCAGGAGGATGCTTTGTTTCACCCAAATCATTCCAGTTTGGGACAATGATCATTCTCTCCCACAAATTTTGGGTTTCGCCTTCACTTACTTGACTTTGGCAGTTGGCAGGCAAAAGTTTTATTGAAATGTCACCCTCAAAAGAAAGAAAAGATTATTTGATCGATTTAATCTAAGTGCCAACGAAAGCGCAAATGTTCCCTGTGGACGCATTACCACACTGGGGGTTCACAGTTGATTGCTTGAGACTGAGAAAATGAACCCAGCAAAGTAGCTACTAGCTAAGTAAGTGTAGTTCAATATATACAGAACGTCTGTCCAGAGTCATACCTGTGTCCTCTGAACCACCGAAGCCTGGAACTGGTCAACATTAATCAGTAAATAAAAGCAAAAACCACTGAATTTGTAAGATAAGGACAATGGTAAGTCTAAGACATGGATTTCATCCTTCGGAAACTCAGAACTAAATAAGAATCTAAGACCCCTCTGCCTTTGCTCACAGGCAGGAAAGAAAAACATAACCAGAATATGACACTGTCAGCAATTGACTTCAGGTGCCATCTGCATACATTGCTGGCACTATTAATTTGCAATTAACAAGGGCCTTATGTTTTATCCCCTGCAACTCCGCTGTCTCGAAGTCTGAGGGAGGGGGTTTAGCGGAAGGGAACATGCAGGTGGGTGGTGAGCCTTCTCAAAAACAAATAATTCTGCTTTTTGATACTGAATTACTGGGAGGCAAGCTGCTCTTTCAAGCTAATAAAAGGTCATTTGTTGAAAGGAAATGGAATATTTCCATTACGTCATCGTGTGAAGCACTCTCCAACGTATAGAAGTACATCACAGAGATGAGCATTGTGCCACGGGCAGGCTCACAATCATTATTTACATTAGATACGGTGGTTTTTGAAAGGCCAGTTTGGTAGGCAAACTCCTACACTTTTGAAATGGTCACAGGAGAACAAAATCTGCTGCAAGCCTGTGGGCACTAAAATAGAGCAAGCAGTGAGAGGGTTCTAGATCGGTTCATCCCTGGCTTCTGAATCCTCAGTACTCTCCGTCCCTTATTTATGAAAGATTTTTTTTTTAAAGCTCATTGTGAGGATTAATGAGATAATAGTAAAGTGTCCAGCACACACACAAAAAAAATGTACCATAAATGTGGTTTATTACGTGTCAGGCACTTTGCTACATCCTTGTCTTGTTGTCTCAAAGTTTACTTATACATAAAAAATATTTCAGCCAGTTATCAACAAGCCATTTTTTGGTAAGGAGAAAGATGCCATTCATGCCCATTTTACTGAAAAAGAAGTGAAAACCCAAGTGGCTTTCTCACACTGCTTCACACTGCTTTCCCACTGCCCGTGGAAAACCTATGTTGGTCCAAAATGGAGAGTAACTTTCCTTGGCCAACTCTCTTCTAGGACAAATTATTTCAGAGTTAAAGATGCGGAGGTAATTCCCAGGCTCCAACGACATTGATCAGAAGGGCTTATGATCTGAATTTCTTCTTGTTCTCAATGGGAACAATATAACTTTGGGGTGAAGAAATTATGCAGGGACTCCAGCTGATGGGTGACTTAAAAGGGATTGAAAGACACTTATCTTTACTTGCTGAACGTTTGGTGATACATGTAGCAACAGACATCTGCTAGAGTTGATTGAATGCCGATCTAAAGCAAAATGGTCAACCAATTAGAAGCTGGAAAAATCATAGCCTTTTCTAAGGCAGACGCTGGCATTACTTAATAAAGCCAAAATAAGTAATGACACCAAAAAGAAGGCACAGGTACTGATCATATATTCCCTCCCTGTCTTGAAGCCATACCAGCAGATAAGCAGGAACTCTGAAGATTTCAATTAAAAGTCTCCGTGACACTCGGGAAAATATAACTTCCTCCAAAGCTGGAGAGAAATGCAGGTGTTTCTGCATCATCCAAAAAGTCTGCCACTTACAGAAAGAGCATTTCATGGTCGTTGGAAGCCGGGACACAATTCCCTTGAACACCCACTCCCGGGCCAAGACTTAGGGACATGACTCATCCGGAGTGAACAAGGCAATTTTCTGTGGGGAAAACGTGTCTCCACCCCAGATGTTAGCCAAGTTCTGCTTAATTAAGTAAAGTTCTGTGAGCCTGAACACGTACTAGCAAATGCTTTCCATTCTCCTAGAAAAACTGTGGGAAAAATACTGGTGGGCAAATGGGAGGGGTTGTATACTTGCACACTTGCTTGACCTTAAGACAGTTGATTTATTTCAAAGATTTGCACAGAGATAATTGATCAGGAAGTTGCCATTAACAATAGAATAAAATCGTACACTTCTCAAAAAGTTCAGTTTAGTTCAAGACGTATTTATTGATCACCTACCATGTATGAGAAGACTGTAAAAACAGATGTTTCCGACTGGCAAACGGAAAGATAGAAAATTGTTATGAAAGCAAGTGGACAAAAATGTCAATGAAAACATTTCTTCCCTAATGAGATTTCAATTTTGTGTGAGACTCAGCCACTGGCAACCTTTATACGAGATGTAATAAATATGAACCAAAGAAAGGCTCAAGAAACTTTCTGGAGATGGGGAGAGGAAGAACGGCTCAATTCACATGGGAAAAAGTGTTGGGGGGCTTCACTGAGACCAGTTTATAAGTCAAGCCCCTACCGACACTTTGGTGAATACAGTACTTCCAATGTGCAACTTGACTGCTTAAAACAAGTGTAGGCTTACAGGGTGTTATAGATTGAATTGTGTTCTCCCCAAAGGCTATATGGGAGCCCTAACCTCCAATACCTCAGAATGTGACCTTTTTTTGGAAGGAGGATATGTATAAAAGTCATCAAGTTAAAATGAGATTATTAGGGTGGGCTCTAATGCAATATGACAGAGTCCAACAGGGACAGGGACAGAGACGCACAGGGGAGGGAGGTGTGAAAAGACACAGGGGGGCACCATGTGAAGATGAAGGAAAGATCGGGGTGTTGCTTCCACAAGCCAAGGCCCATCAAGGGCTGCCAGCAAGCCCACCTAAGGCAGGGGAGAGGCTGGAGCAGATTCCCCCTCAGATCCCTCGGAAATAACCACCCCGGCTGATGCTTTGATGGGGGCCGGAAAGCCTCCAGAACTCTGTGACAATATATTTCTGCTGTTTAGCTCTGTCGCACTTTGTTATGGCAGCCCCAGGATGCCCCTGGTTTGCCATTTTGAAAGACATTATTCTAGGGTCTCTGGCAGAAACCCCTGTTCTCCTAATGTGCACGTGGAGATTCACGGAGGCATTCACTGAAGAAATTTCTAGGACTTCTATGTATCTCGTTAATTTAAGACTTCTTTTTTGGCATTTTTTTAATGTTTCTTTATTTTTGAGAGAGAGAGAGAGAGAGAGAGAGAGAGAGAGAGAGAGAACGTAAGCAGGGGAGGGGCAGAGAGAGAGGGAGAGAGAGATTCCCAAACAGACTTGGAACTGTCAGCACTGTGAGCTCCAACTCACAAACTGCGAGATCATGACCCGAGTTGAAGTCGGATGCTTAATCGACTGAGCCACCCGAGGGCCCCTTGGCATATGTTTTAAAGGCATTATATATTAACACGATGGTATAGCCAATAGGTCACAAGTAAACAATTATGTGTATATGGGATCCAATCCTTTGTTCAAAAATTATTTTCAAATGATTATGAATAATCAAAAAATTATTTGTGCTACTGTTAAACATGACAAAAATCTAGATAATCATTGAAAGAAAATGAGATACCTGATTCCCTCAAATTTCTCACAGGGGAGATACCAAATGACATGGCAGTGTGGCTTTACCCACCGCTAAATGACAGTAATGGTACTGTGATGAGAGCCATCTCTGGAAGATGTCCCTTCAGAGTGGCCCCCAATTACTGGGCATTTTCAGGGGGCTAAGGGGGACTCAGACTATCTCTTGTCCAAAAATCTTTTCTCATCTATAGGCAAGGAGCCCAGTGCTGTCGACACATGCTGCACTATGTTCAAAAATGGTATTTTATCATTTCTCCCCATCCTCCTTCCAAACAGCCAGCACATAGAAGACACTGAATGAAGCTGGGGACCTTTTTGAATAAAAGCCCTTTTTATCCACCTCTTCCTTTCTTTGTATGGTCTTATTGCCCTTTTATTTTATTTTATTTTATTTTATTTTATTTTATTTTAGTTCATTTATTTATTTTGAAAGAGAGAGCTGGGGGTGGGGGGCGGAGGGCAGAAAGAGAGAGAGAGAGAGAGAGAGAGAGAGAATGAGAGAGAATCCCAAGCAGGCTCTGTGCTGTTAGAGGAGAGCCCAATTCCAGGGTTGAACCCACAAACCATGAGATCATGACCTAAGCTGAAACCAAGAATTGGACGCTTAACTGACTGAGCCCCTCAGGAGCCAGGGTTTTACTGCCCATTTTGAAGGATCATTTTCTACCACCTGCCTCTCCAGATCCAGACCCTAATTACACCAAGAGGGGGCCAAATCCCCTGACCCAACTCTCCCTCAGCAACATGAACCTCTCTGAACCTATTGACTGGGATGAAAATTTTAGCATTTAAGATGACCAGCTGACCTATTATAGAATGTGTCATGTAAAAGTAGCAGCCTGCTTCCAGTAGGTCACAATATTGTCCCTTGAGGTCATGGACAATGCTTTGTATTTCCTGGACTCCACAGGGTCCAGCCCTAGGGTGAGGTGAGGATTAATCTACCTGATCAAAGTGAGGTCCTACGGGAATGCTAGAGCCTTTGCTTCTGTAGTAAAACAAGATCAGACCGGTGTCAGCTTGAGCTGGATTCAAATTCTGAGTCTGACACTAATTTCCTGATCTGGAGCAAGTTACTCGACCTTTTTAGGACTCTGCTTACTTACCTATAAATGGGTATACGAGCAGCTCACCCTTCAGGTCCAAGAGGAGATTCCATGAGCTAATGCACATAAGACGGTCTGAGCACAGTAACCGCTCCACAAACATCTAATGGGTACATTTGAATCTGTCTCTAATCCTATTAATTGTGCTCATTCCGTCCCTCTTTCCTACTAGCCAGTGTTCGCCTTCTGAACATGTAAATATTTAGAACACTACTGGCTAGTATTATGGAAAAACACTTAAAAAAGAAAAGGCATCTGGCGCCTCGGTGGCTCAGTCAGTTGAGCGTCCAACTTCAGCTCAGGTCATGATCTCACAGTCTGTGAGCCAAGCCCCGCATCAGGCTCTGTGCTGATGGCTCAGAGCCTGGAGCCTGCTTCGAATTCTGTGTCTCCTTCTCTCTCTGGCCCTCCTCACTTGTGCTCTGTCTCCCTCTGTCTCTAAAAAATAAATAAATGTAAAAAAAAAAAAGAAAGAAAAAAGAAAAAGAAAAGGCATCATGGTCTGAGTGTGTCCATATTCCCTCTTACAGCTCTTTTCCCCTTAGAGTTGTTGAATGTGACGACAGCACTGCCGACAGAAACCAAAGAGCCATGTGTCACCTGCATGATTACAGCGTCTCTCTCCATTATGCCTCACAATTACCAAGGGAGAGTTGGCTCAACTCCTCTTTGATATCCAGAGGTGACTGGGTTCCTTTCTATCTTCTCAGAGCTTTGTAATGCAGTGAAGTAAATAATAAGTAATGCCCAGACAACCAAGTAAACATCATTTATTCAAGTCAACGGCAGGTTGGAGGGATCCTAGCAGGCACAGCAGAAGGCAGAGGGAAAGAAATGGGAGCTCTGGCCCTGGCCACCAAGAAGCCAAGACAAAATTAACATCTGAGTCATCACCTTCCTTCCAGAGCCATGGGCTTCCTCAGCTGTAAATAGCGGGGCTCATTCTCTCTCAGAAAACCAGTGGAAGGTCCTCATTCTTACGTCCTTTTCCTGAGTGACTCATGATTCTCTGGACATGGACTTTCCATAGGCTTGTGGTCCAGGTATGATCAAGCTGAGCTGAGCTGACAGAAGCTGTGGTACACAACTGTGGCCACATTGCCTACTTCCCCTCTATGACTAACATCTGGGAAGTGTGACTGAGTGTGTAAAGGCTGGAGGGTGCTGTCTGTCATTTTCAGATGGTGATGTCAATGAAATCATTTTCTGCACAGTAATTTCAAGGCAGAGTATATTCAATGGCCCCTGAAGGAGACTGTATTCACCAATGGCCCATGACTTTGACACAAGCAGATCCAAATTGTACTGTTGTGCAACAAGATTTTAGGCCAAGTCTGTATTTCTGTACGTAGGCATACTTTGTTTTCTTTTCTTTTGTTTTTTTTTTAAGATTTTCATTTTTTTAATATTTTTTAATGTTTATTCATTTTCGAGAAAGAGAGAAAGTGTGAGAGGGGATGGGCAGAGAGAGAGGGAGACACAGAATCCAAAGCAAGATCCAGGCTCCGAGCTGTCAGCACAGAGCCCAACCTGGGTCTCAAACCCACGTACCACGAGATCATGACCTGAGCCGGAGCCGGATGCTTAACTGACTGAGCCACCCAGGTACCCCAAGATTTTCTTTTTTTTAAAGTAATCTCTACACCCAGCATTCGGCTGGAACTCCCAACCCAGAGATCAAGAGTCACAGTCTCTTCCAACTGAGCCCAGCCAGGTGTCCTAGAATATAGGCAAACTTTGAATTAGCTTGTCTAATTTATGTCTGAAAGGCATAAATGAAAAGTCTTAGTTCGTACCAATGACCAAATAGTGAGCAGCTACTATGAGCCAGAAGCTAGGGAATCAAAAGTATGAATTAGACATAATTAGGAGATTGTTGTAATACAGAGTAAGTGAAAAAATAGGTTCCCCGGGGCCTAGCACCGTGACCATGGTGTTGGGCAGTTCCCTTCCCCTTTCCTCATCCTCCTCCTGGGAAGCAGGCAGCGACACAACTCACCATTCCTTCCTCAGCAGGTGTTCTTTATGGTGCGAACCTGGTGCTATGGTGAGACAGAGGACGTAGTGATGCCCCTGGGGACAAGACCTCAAACAGTGGAAGCCTCCAAATTAGAAACAGTCAATGATAGGAACAAAAACGAAGCCAACTGGAACCCCACCTTGCTCTCACTGTCACTTCTCCCTTGGGCCAAGGATGCATCTGAGTACCACCAGCAGCTCTGATTTCCAAAGTCTGCATGAGGCTGGGAGCTGTTGGGGAGAAAGAACCTCCACTTGGCCTCAAGGCTCCGTCGGGAGCTGCAACACTATAAACATAGAGAACAAGTCGCTATCCCCCCCCACAACCCCAGAAGTGTTCAGGAGCGATTTAAACAAATGCCTGATTAAGGAAAGCCAGCCCATAGCACACATACTGGAGGGCAGCCACGCCCCCCCCACTCCGCCCCCCCGGAAAGCGCTCCTGATGGCCACAGAGTCATTCCTGATGGCCACCCTCGCACCTCCCCTTCTACAACCCCCACCTTCACCCCTATGCCCCACAAATATCAATGGGAGAGAAAACAATTGTTCTGGAAAGATTGAAAACACCCCTCTTGCTTCTTGCCAGAGCATTTGCATTTTTGGAAGAGGTTCTTATTTCTTTTTAAGGCTCAAAGCGAGAAGCTTTTAGAAAAGCTAAAAATATCTGGTAAAGAAGAAGGAAAAAAAAAAAAACTATCCAGCTTTCCCTTCTTTATGTGCAAAAGGCTCAGAGGCACATAGAGGTGCAGAGTCAGCTTTTTGGTTCCCGTCTCTGAAGGCACAGGGAAGGAAAGGTGTCATGGGGCCTGGATCTTTAGAAACAAAGGTGTGTAGAGATAAAGGTAAAAACAACCCAAGAGCGCACTATGAAATCATGGCAGCTGAAAGCTGAAAATGTTCTATGGAGTTGACTTAATATAAACTCCTCGTTTTACCATGAAGGGAACTAAAATGCAAACAGATGAAGGGAGTTGCCCGGAGCCCCAGCACTGAGTTGCGGTAGCTGAGATGAGAATCAGCTGGATGCCCTCCCCGCCCGGGGGCCCCTCGGCTGTCCAAGGTCCTCCTGGGCCCTCTCTTCACTATCACACCGCTTATACCTACAACCTAGAAATGACTCTTGAGGCTCTGGTCTAGCCATTCCCCTGATGTGGGGCTGCCTGATTCTTGGGGAGGCTGAGTTTCCTCCACCAGCCCTGGCGAGCCACACGACTCTGCAGTCTGGGGGCCCCACTTCCAGAAATCATTGAAACGCCAACACTCTCAAAAGGGGTTTTCACCAAGGACCACAATGTCAATAGGAAGGTCACTAATTACTCAGGATCAGAAGAATTTCATTCTCATTTTAGAGCTAGAAGCACATGCCCTCCATTTAAGAGATAAGAAACAGAGTTCAAGAAGGGGCCATGATTTGTCCAATGGTGCCCAAGGTCGGCACAGGACTGGAGAACTCTGCCTGCACATCACTGCCAGTCCTGCCATGCTGCCTCTGTTGAGTTTTTCTTTATTTTTATTTTTTTCTTTTCCATTTACTCCCTCAATCAACATCATCATTGAGTCCCTACTATTCACCGGACATAGTTCTTGGCTCTGAAGATACAATGCTGAGCAAGACAGAGATTCATACTAGGGGGACGGTACCTCCCATTGATCCCACCTGACTCATATCTTCCTATGAGATGCACACATACAAGATGGCCACACATGGGCTTCCATGAAAACCCCCCCATTCAGGAGCAAGAGCATTGGCAGTGGCTCCCTATGGCCCACAAGATGGAGCATAAACTCATTGCTGTGGTCCACAACCTCCATCACCTGGCTTCAGCCCACCTTCCTTGGGTTTTTTGCTGTCCCCCAGAAGCTGTGTCCCACCCACACATACAGATGAGCCCACGACATCCCACGTGGGCCATATGCTTATAGGACTCCATCGCTGCACAGCCTGTCACCCTACCTAGACACCCTTTCTTTTCCTTCCTCTTCCATGAGAGACTTCTTCCTAACATAATGCAGGGACTACCTTGTACGTGCCACGCGCTCTGCTTGGTGCTCTGCAGTTGCTGGGTCACTTAACCCCACAGGTCACTAGGAGGGAGGCGGGGGTTCTCACCCTTGCTGCCTCATTGCAATAACTGGGCGGGGCTTTCAAACGTAACACCCCTGGGCTCCACCACTCAGAGATCCAGATGTAATTGGTCTAAGGTGCTGGGACTTCAGGAGGTATAAATGGTCCCCCAGGTGATAGCAGGCAAAACTGAGAACCATTAAGGCAATGTTCTCTGGATTTTACAGGTAAAGAATGAGAACCTCAGAGAAATTACCAAACATGCCAAAGCCAATTCAGTGATTCCTATTTATGTTTTTTAAAAAAGGCTAAAAAAGGGCACCTGGGTGGCTCAGTCGGTTAAGCGTCCAACTCTTGATTTAGGTTCGGGTCATGATCTCGCAATCTGTGAGTTCAAGCCCCAAGTCACTATCAGTGCGGAGCCTAATTGGGATACTCTGTTTCTCTCTCTCTCTCTCTCTCTGCCTCTCTCTCTCTCTATCTCAAAGATAACAAATACACTTTAAAGAAAGAAAACCAATATTTATATATTAAAAAAAAGACTAAAATGCATTTATATGGGATTTTACGCAGCTGGAAGCCCATATCTCCAGTATAGGGTGGCCAGATTCAGCAAATGAAAATGCAGAATACTGAGTTACGTTTGAATTGCGAATAAACCACAAGTAATTTTTCATCAGAAGTCAGTGTAAGTATGCCCCATGCAATACTTCAGACATACTTATACTAAAAAATTATTTGTGGTTCATCTGAAATGCAAAATTGACTGGATGTCCTGGAGCTTATCTGGCAACAAGACTGCAGTAAATTATCATATCTGAAACTGAAGACTACATTATTCTTCAGTTATTAGGACGCAAATTCCTTGAAAGTACCTTCAGATTATTACCTTAAATTTGACTTGCACTCAGTTTACCTCCAGGAGTCATTTAGTAAGGCTCACAAACTGGATGTTCACGGCGCAAAAGATAAAAATAGAGATGAACTTGCCAGACATCCGTGTAACCACCCTTTTTATATGCCTAACAATGAGTCTGTCCATTCATGTTGGAAATGCACTTGAGTTTTTCCGTGCATTTTCACAAATATCATGTGTGGGCTCTCAGAGTCACTGGGCGAGAGAAACAGGCATGGTATTATTCAATTTCAAGGCAGACAAGACAAGTGCAGACAGTGGCAATCAATGAAGGTCACATCAGTGGTCAGGGGTGGCAGTCACATGGTCCAGCTTCCTTGATTTTTAGGTCCCCCAGTGCTGTTGTGGGTGCAGGTTTCCTCTTCGGTTTCAGCCAGTCCTACTCAGACAGGTGAGGAGGAAGGCTGGCCGGGGAGCCCGCAGCCAGGGTTCCACGGATGCGCTATGGACTGAAAGTTTGTGTCTCCCCCAAATGCATGCTAAAGCCCAACCTCCAAGAAGATGGAACTAGGAGGTGTGGCCTTTGGAACGTGATTAGGTCATGAAGGGGGGAATGGGGCTGGTGGCCTTATAAAAGAGACCCCAGGTTGCTCCTCTGTCTCTTGTGCCATGTGAGGACACAGTAAGATGACCGCCCGTGAATCAGGGAGCAAGCAAATCTGGTGCCTTGAGCTCAATTCCTAGCCTCTGGAACTGTGAGAAACAAATGTTGAAGCCATGCAGTCTGCGGTATTTTGTTAGAGATGCCCCTCATTCACCTTCTGCCTGAGGCCTCAATCTTCGGTTGCTGCCCTTGGAGCCTTTTTCTACCTGCCCCATCCTCAGAAACATGACCAGCTGCCCACCTTCTTCCACGTACACCACCGATGCAAAGTGCATCAAGCAATTATTTCACGTCCCTCCACCTCATGATCGTTGAGGCATCCACGTGAAGTATCTGCATATTGGCCGCGCTACCAACAGTAGGCAGAATAAACAAGAACAGAGACGTAACTGAATTCCTTTCCTGCTCTCCAACCTTCACGAGCACCAGTAGCTTCACGGTTAGAAAATCTCTTCTGGTTTGTTTAAAGGATCTCCTCAGACTGAACGGTGACCGTCCCTCCCGTCACGTCCCATGAGGAAAGGCCAGGACGGACTGAGCCCCTAGTGGCTGCTTCTGACTTGAGGGGACAGCAAACAGAGGCAGCCTCTCAGAGGCCACCTCATGGCACACTGTGCCACCCACTGGGCCACTCGGGAGAAGCTGGTGGTCACTCCCATTACACCCCCTGACCCTAGCTGATTCGCAGATGCCAAGCTCGGAAAGCCTTCTCCCCCGTGCCCCAAAAACACAGCCCTCAGGTAAGACAGATGCATTTTAACCGGATCCTGAAACTTTGGAAGCAAGAAAAAGAAAGGCAAGTAGTCGTTTGTGTCAATAATCCGTGTATCCATCAGTTCAGCATGGCCTCCACGCACGTGCGCGCGCGCGCGCACACACACACATACACACACACAGGCAGCTTAATCCCTGTATCGTTGGCTGCCACTGGTTTCCTAAGGAGCTTAGCAGGGCATGTTCTGACTTCAACAATGACCTGCTAATGGTTTTACATTTCTCCCAAGTATTAGAAGCTGTCCTTGTCACTCTTATCTTCTAATGAAATCAATAAATTCGGGAGACCGCAAGAGATAGAGCAAAGGCAATGCCAGAGCCAAGGGCACGGTGGGATTATCTGCTGAGCCGTAAATAATCATCTTGAAACGATGATCAAACCTTGACTTTTGCTTAGAGAAATGGAGTTGCAGCTCTCCTGGCAAAAGAGAATGTCTTCCCATTTTACTTAAAAAAAGAATAACGCACCCCCACATAGTTGCAATTTTGCTAACATTGAAAACTCTATCTCTCACTGAAAACTCTACTCATGTGCCTTTTCAGAGCCCGTACAAGCAGCTGCTAGCATTTCGTCTTCCTGCCCCTTCCTAAAGCGTGTTTATAGCAATAGACACTGCAGGTGACTGGTTGTTTTGGTTACCGCACAGTTTCGCCTTGATCTTTACAGGATTTGTTATCGAGCTTCTACATTAATCTTTTCTCCAAGTTGCAAGAACCACCCTCCCTTTTTAGTTACTTGTTTCTTTTTAGCTCTGGGGCAAACCTGACCGGTCACCACTAGCCACCACCTTCTGTTTTAAAAAAGTCCTTAATATGGACCCTGCCTACTTCTCCCATCCCCTTGCCTTCCCACCCATCCCCATCCCCATCAGGGCTTCTGTGATGCTAGAACACTCTCCACTCCAACAGCACACCGTGCTGCCTTCTAATCTGGGGCTTTGCACCTGCCCTTGTGCTGCCTGGGGCACCCTGTCCCCGCACCTGCACATCTAGTACAACCCTACCGTCCCTCTGCCTCAGTGGCTGCTCCTCTCCAGGGATCCTTCCTGGGGCTCCCTCTCTAGGTTCACTCTCTTTTAATACCTTCCACAGCCTCTTTCCAAGGCTCATCTACCTTAAGAGAGGTGTCTGATTGCCCCAGAGAAGATCAGGTTGAAACAGCCTTGGGCAGAGGAAGAGATCATCTAGCGTAGACATACCCTGAGTATGCCATAAAGCTTCCCTCAAAACAAGAAGTGATGAGCTGAGTAGGCACCCCAGAAATTATTCAGCTGCTTCTCTTCATTTAGCTCTGTGGGAAACACAACAACAGCAACACACACACACACACACACACACACACACACACACACATGCACACCCCCCATAACCTTCTCCCGTGCATTTAGAGGTGTCTCTACCTAACAGGGTACACTGAGGAAAACAGGCTACCCTCCTCAGTGAGACAGATCAAGTCAATCCCGAAGCAATGCCATGCCTCCGCTATTCCAACATCAGAATCCACTATCCCTGGTAATATTCATTCCCTCTTGATTTCCCTCCTGATGAAGACCTGTGAGCTAAACATGTGCCCACACAAACACACTTTAAATGCAAGGGTGCAGAAAAGAACGAAGAAAGAGAAGAACTATTTCCCCCTGCAGGCTGGGCTTCTCTCCCAGAGTGGGGGCATATGTCTGGAGGCGAGCGGCTCAGGACGCAGGAAAGGTGAGCTGTTCTGCCTACCACCCGCCTGCAAGTGTGTGCTTCGCTCTGGACTTAGGGAATGCACATCCCACCCTCCACTTTGAACGATGCCTAGTTACTATAGGTGATACCTGGCAAATATTTTAAAATCCCAAATCCATTTCCCCATTGTGACCTTCACTCCAACCTTGTACTCATTATCTCTCTTGCGTTTGACCCCACCAGTAGGTTTCAGGCCATCGTTTCTCAGGCTTTCAGGAGCAGATCAATTATCCGGAGACATTCTGGGGATTTGTTTGCATGAAGATTCAACTTCAGTAGATCTGAGAGTCTGCACTTCTAAGGAGCTCCGGCCCAGAAGCCACCCTTTGAGTAGCAAGGTTCTAGGATGTGCCACGGTAGCATCGACATGGCTCTGAATCTGGCTCTGAATCTGGCTGAGAGTAAGCTGCTAACTAGCTGATAACCAGGTACTCGGTCAGGCTGGCCATAACATATAAGCCGTATGTCTACTGAGTTCATCTTGCCCTTGAAGACTTAGATAACATGACTTTGACTCCGTTCTCAGCCCACAGAGCATCAGACTTTCCCCAAGGAGTCTTTTAATTCATTTTGGCTTCCTTGCTCATAGGGAGTTTATGGTGGCTCGTTTTATGTGTCAACTTGACTGGCCAGATTAGACATTATTCTGGGTGCGTCGGTGAGATTGAGATTAGCGTCGGAATTAGTGGGCCCAGTAAAGCAGATTGCCCTCTGCAAGGTGGGTGGGCACCATGCAATCCATTGAAGGGCTGGATGGAACAAAGGTGGAGTCAGGAGGAATTAGCCCCTTTTCCCTAAAGCCTCACTGCTTTAGCTGGGACATCTCATCTCATTTCCTCCTGCCTCAGACTGAATTACACCAACAGACTGTGGGACTCCTCACCCTCCATAAACACGTGAGCCAATTCTTCATAATAAATCTGCAAGTATATGTCTGTCTCCTACTGGTTCTGTTTCCCTGGAGAACCCTGACTAATACACAGCTCTAGCCACCACCCAGTGCATTCGCTTTTCTCTACCCCAAAACCACCCACCAGCACCACTAACATCAGGTGTCTGTGCCCAGGAGAGCTGGCTGAGGATTCAGAGTGAAGGGCATTTTGTTCCATCAGAGAACTTCCCTGCCAGTAGCATAAATGTTGACTTTTTAGATGGCCTTGTTCTCGAGAGGCCCGTCAACCCTGTAGTAAGAGGTATCCTCACCTGCGCAGGCCTCTCTGCCCACACCCCTATTTATCCCATTTGTGCTCCAAAACGGTGTTTTGCTGCTTTCTTCCAAACCGTGCTATTATCCCAAGCAAGAGTTTTGCTTGGCAAGAAAATGCCAAGTATTCAGAAGAGAATTTCCACTATTTTCTTAAGTACAGGAGACATTGCAATTCAGGGTTAGACGAAAACATTTTTCCCCCTCTGTTCCAGACATGGGTTAGGTTGAGAAACATAAAACCACTGATACTAATTTCTAGTAAACGACCATGGATAAGCCTTTCAATACTGCCTCTGTTTCCTCAATTATAAACGATGGTTAGTGGTACCTTCATCACAGGTAGTTGTGGCATTTCAAAAACTAACAAGGTAAAATGCCTAATGCGTGCTTGGCAGGCCATACCTTTCTTCCCCAGGCCAATGTCTTGCTTTCCCCCAAATTGACTTTCGTGATCATTTCAACGTGAACCCCTTGTAGCAAAATTAGAGCAGGAATCCTAATGAATTTAGGGGGGAAATTATAATGTATTTGAGGCTTTTCCTTAATTTGGATTATCAATGCCATCCCCTCTTTCAGCATCAAGGATAATTGAAAGTTGACTGTGCCATTAAATTAACATCAACTTTAAGCTTTTGCTCTAATTAAACCTGCGTTATGTTATTCTTTAGTGCCAACGAGTAAATTCCTTAATGACTAACGAGTCAATACATCCAAGCCCAGGAGTTGCCTTTTGTACCAAAAGAACCAGCCCATGAAGGAGTCACATTAGCAGCCCTTTGCAAAAAGAAGGCATGCTATTTTTATTCTGCAACTCCTGGACTGAAAACCAGAAAGCATCCAAAGAGAAATGCACCATTTGGTTTGCCTCCAAACACGCTTGTAAAGACATGTGCCCTTCTGTTTCCATATTTTTCCCCTTCAGATTTCTGACATACACAAACAGCAAGAAGACAAACGCCCCCGTTACAGCACACTGATGCCATAATGACATCAGTCATAACAAAAACAATTAGAAGAAAGCTCATAAGGTAGCAGGTATTTTTTTTTTAACGTTTATTATTTTTGGGACAGAGAGAGACAGAGCATGAACGGGGGAGGGGCAGAGAGAGAGGGAGACACAGAATCGGAAACAGGCTCCAGGCTCCGAGCCATCAGCCCGGAGCCTGACATGGGGCTCGAACTCACGGAGCGCGAGATCGTGACCTGGCTGAAGTCGGACGCTTAACCGACTGCGCCACCCAGGCGCCCCGGTAGCAGGTATTCTTAAGGACCTGGGTAACCCCCCATCATAGTGGACTTCTGGGGGCATTACTCCAACCCCTGGAAAAGACAAGCAAGGGGGGCGGGGTAGATGGAGGCAAGCCTGGTCGGTGCACATCTAGGCAGAGAGGGGGACGCTTGCTGAGCCAAGTGGTTCTGGACTCAGAGCCTCATCGTGATGTTCAACTGGAAAGTGAATTTCTTTTTATTTCTTTTCCCTTTTGAACCAACAAAACTGGAACATAGGAATTAGTACAATTGAGCTCCTTTATAAGAAGACCAGCTGCCAATTCAAAGTGGGACATTGTCAGAAAGATAGGAATTGGGCCCAGGAAAGGCTAGGGCCCCATGGGAAGGCAGCTCAAAGGCAGAACACTGCCACGTGCACCCCATAAATGCACTTTAGAAGGAGCAAAGAAAAGGAATAGGAAAAAAAGGAGAAAGATAATCATAGGGTATGGAGACTGATCAACTCAACTCACAGGGTCTGAATCCAACCGTAAGAGCAAGCACCAGGATTTCAATCTTAGGACCTTTTTTTGGTTGTTTTTGCGAAATGAATGAAATCATGTGTCAGCCCCCTGCCCGCTCAGGAGTAGAGATTCTTCAGCAGACAGAGAGCCGCAGGGAAGTCAGTGACAGTGTGGATGAGGAGCACCTGTCAGTTGACCTGAGCCTGAGGCATCAACCTGCTTGCCCTTCCTCCCAGGGACCACGTCCAAGGTGAAGGTGGCGTCTCACATTTGGAGAGCAGCTTTCAAAGGGCTTTTATGTATAAGCCCCATCTCTTTTAATTCCAACAACATGCCACACGTTGGGCTGGACGGCGATTGCTGTTGCACTCACTTTCCAGCCAACAGTGTTGAGGGTTCGAAGATACGTTGGTCATACGTGGTTGGCCATTACCTCAGAGAGAAGCCTCCTGTCTTCCAAACCCCAAATTGCAGGAATGTTGACCCCATGCTACAGGAACTTCTTCAGTAAGTGATGCAGCAACTGGTCCTTTCAGACTCTGTTATATGGTCAGGACCTACAAACCCAGAATACTTGTACGATTTCCACAGAGGAGAGCAAGTGGTGAGATCGCCCTTACAGCTCCCGCATTCTGGTCAACATGCATGGGAACCGATAGAGCAAGTCTTTAAATATTAAAGGAATGCTCTTTGCCTCTGTACTCAACTTTATGGTGGCAAAATAAAAAAATCAAAATAGATGGACCTAAACGTGGAGTTAAGGCTAAATTGTAAAGAATCAAGGACTTCCTTTCTCATCTTTATACTCAATGGATGATGATAATTCAGTGCTTTTCATTCATGAAAATACTTGAGTGGCAGCTTCTCAAGTTCTCTGTTAAAAGAAAACAAAGCAAAACAAAAAACTTGGAACTACGTTTAACAAATCAAAGCTAAATTAAGATATTTAGGGTTTATGATAAGTTGTTTTCTACCATGACCCACTTGGGTTTATCCTGGGTATACAAGGATGGTTCAAATCAGAAAATCTAACAAGTAATTCACCACATTACTAGATTTAAGAGAAAAAAGTCTAAGATTAGCTGAAGAGACGCAGAAATGTCATTAAATTAAATTCAGAATTTCTTTAAGGTGTAGAAGAGAATTTCTTAGCAATATCCAAGAATTCCTCGAACTACATAGATGGCATTCAGCCAAACGTTCAGTATAATACTAAATAGTGCAAACTGAGCCACATTCCCATTAATATCAACAAGAAGGCAAGACTCCACACAGCTACCTCTAATGCTCATATCAGAGGGATGGAAGGCACTGACTGTAGAGCCAAGCCACTGGGGCCTCACACTCTGCTTTGAACTAGCTGTGCTTGGGCAAGCTCAAATTCCCTCTACCCCAATTACCTCCTGACAAAGACCCTGTCCTTGATCAAACTTGAGTCGGGTTCCTTGCAGCCCCTATGCTCTACACGGTCTCATCTATGGGTCCTAGCTTGGGCTCACCTCATCCAGTTGTAGCAAGAATCCTGCTCAGTCAGCTTAGCAAGAATCCTCACGCTCCATACCTGATCAATCTCTTTGTCCTCGATCTTTGATGCCTAAGTCCGTCACCTGCCTTCAGCAAGAACTCTGTTAAGTCACTTTAGCAAGAATCCCCCAATCTCTGATACCCCCTTAGTAATCTTCCATCTACGGATTCCCCCACCCTGCTCCTTGGGTATAAATACCTATCATCCTTGCTACGTTCAGAATTGAGTTCCATCTCTCTCCCGTATGGTCTTGACACCTATTATAATAGCCCTGCATAAAGTCTCATTAGTTTTACAAGCGTCAGAGTATTTGTTTCTGTAACACTACCAATAAAATAGGAATAATAATATTATTGACCTCATAGAGTCATCATGAGGATGGAAAGAGCTAGTACAGGTAAGTGCAGAAAGAGTATCTAACACTCCAAAAACACTATGTACATTTTAATGATAACCATCATAGAGATATATACATCTTAAAAGAAAAGAAACAGAATGAGTGGGAAGCAATAGACAAGACGTAGAAAAAAAAATCCTAGAAATAAATTGTTATGAGCTTGCTGGAATACAAAACCAATTTTAAGAATCAATACTAGCAAGAGCCAATGCAATGTTTTAAAAGTTAAAAAAAAATACTATCTATTTCAGTGATGATAAAATGTATGGTCCCTAAAAATAATCTAACAAAAGATGTATAGGGGCACCTGGGTGGCTCAGTCGGTTGAGCATCCGACTTCAGCTCAGGTCATGATCTCTAGGTTCGTGGGTTCGAGCCCCGCATCGGGCTCTGTGCTGACAGCTCAGAGCCTGGGGTCTGCTTTGGATTCTGTGTCTCCCTCTCTCTCTCTGCCCCTCCCCTGCTCATGCTCTGTCTCTCTCTCTCTCTCTCTCTCTCTCTGTCAAAAATAAATAAAACATTAAAAAAATTAATAAAAAAAGATGTATAAAACATTTATGAGAAACATTGCACAGCGTTATTCAAAGACATGAAGACCAAAATACATAGAGAAATGTGTCATGCTTACATGTAGAAAGCCTCAACAATATATATCAATTCTCTCAAACAAATCTGTAAATTCAATTCATTTTTAATCAAAATCTCCATATATTTTTTCCTCCAAGCCCAACGAGCTGACAAATATCAGTATTTGGCCTCTCAGATATCAAGATTACCATAAAGTTATAATAATTAAATTGCTTGTCCCGAGGGAGACTCACACTTGAAATAAAAATAATAATAATTGAAACATGAAAGTTAACATTTATTATTACATACCAAGTTATGCACAGAAGACTCAAAGTCCAGTCTTGCTCATTTAATCCCCCCAAAGACACTTATTAATATCACCTCCTTTTCGCAGAGGAGAGGAGGTAGGGTAGCAATCCAGAGAGATTATACGACTTGGAGAGGATGGTCTCCCTGCTCAGTAGTGGAACTGGGCTCTGCACCCAGGCCGGCTCTCCACAATCTCTGCTATAGCGTCTCTTTTAGGAACACGGTATTCTACAAAGTGGCATTACAATTCAGAAGGTAAAGGCAAGAATAGTCATTAAGTGGGAATGGAACAATTGGCTAACCATAGGAAACATGGCCACGCCCACACAGACACAGACACACACACAGACACACACACACACACACACACACACACACACATTCCAGGATGACTAAAGACCTCAATTTAAAGACAAAGTTTTGGCAAAAACAAATATAAATATCCTCTTCATAACATTGAGATTTCTCAAGTTACAAAAGCACTGGCATTCGACAAAAGATCGATAAGCTCAGCTACTTTAAAATTTATAAGTGTTCGGGGCGCCTGGGTGGCTCAGTCGGTTGAGCATCTGACTTCAGCTCAGGTCATGATCTTGCAGTTCATGAGTTCGAGCCCCAGGTCGGGCTCTGGGTTGAGAGCTCAGGGCCTGGAGCCTGCTTCAGATTCTGTGTCTCCGTCTCTCTCTGCCCCTCCCCTGCTAGTACTCTATTTCTCTTTCTCTCTCTCTCAAAAATAAGTAAGACATTAAATAAATAAATAAGTAAATAAATAAATAAATAAATAAATAAAAATAAAATCTACGATTTTTATACAACAATTTCTCCGACATGTGCACAGAGATGTTCACTGTTGCAGTAGTTCACTGGCAAAATTTTGCTAGTAAATCTCTAACAATAGCAAAATGATCTGCTCTATTATGCTATGTTCATGTAATGACACACTTATGCTTATTTTATTAAGTGAGTTATTCAAATTTATTAAAATGGATGACCTAAATTTATGTCTATCACCATGAATACACTTCAAATAACCCTAAAAAAATGTGAAGCAACAGAAACACAGAATGCAAAACACTTCTGTGAAGCATAAAGACACATCACACCATACTATTCATCATTTATGAAACCACATGTGTGGTGCAGTATAAATGCACATGAGGAAGGACATGCGACATTTGCAGGATGTTGGTTTCCTCTGGGAAGTGGAACGAGAAAGGGGAACAGGGCGAAAGCGGGCTAAGTAGAAGATTTCAAAAACATATGACGTTTTACTTCTTGAAAAACAATATATATGAAGCAAAATGTTAACACAGCCGTGCCTGGGTGGTGGCCACCTGGACACTCATTCTATAGTTCTCTGTACTTTTTGGATTGCTTGAAATACTCTGTAATTAAAATGCTGTTTTGAAAATTGGCTTTTAGGTGGGGGGTAGACTGGAGAGGGAGAGGGGTCCAGTAGACGAGCGAGGAGGCTATTTCATGAGCCCAGACTGGCCAAGGTGGAGTCTGGAATAGAGTGATGGCAGAGGGAATGTTTTGCTCATAGATTAATCGTGGAAGGGGGTAAAATAGAAGAAGAACATAGAATGACTGTTGGGTTTTTGATCTGGGTAACAGTGGAGCCATTTACTAGAAGAAGCTAGGAACAACAAGTTTAGGGAAGAAATAAAGAGTGTCTTGTGGATATGGCAGATTTAAGATCATTACTAAACATCCAAGTGAGTCGTATGGACAACATAGGCAGATTGGATGCAGATTCACACCCGGAGCTCAGAGGTGAGGTCAAGACTGGAAATATGAGTTGGAGGTCATCCGTTTATTTTTAAAAAAATTTTTTTAACGTTTATTTATTTTTGAGACAGAGAGAGACAGAGCATGAATGGGGGAGAGTCAGAGAGAGGGAGACACAGAATCTGAAACAGGCTCCAGGCTCTGAGCTGTCAGCACAGAGCCCGACGTGGGGCTCGAACTCACGGACGGCAAGATCATGACCTGAGCTGAAGTCAGCCGCTTAACTGACTGAGCCACCCAGGCACCCCGTAGGAGGAGGTCATCCGTTTAAACATGGCATTTGACATCTCAGAGAGATCTTCTCAGAGAATGTGGATGGAGAAGAGGAGAAGCAAGGGCCAAGTTTGGGGTATGGAAAAATTAACAAGTGAACCTAAGGAGAGGGTGTGTGGTGGCCTGAATAAGGGCTCCCCCTTGTTCAGATGCCCATGTCCTAATCCCCAGAACTGGTGAGTATCTTAGCTCACAGGGTAAAGGGGACTTTGCAGATGTGATTGATGGTAAGGAGGTTGAGATGGTGTGAGACTATCCTGGGATGCCTGGGTGAGCCAAACATAATCACAAGGGTCCTTATCAGAGGGGGGCAGAGAAGGTAGGGTCAGAGAAAAATGCAAGAACAGAAGCAGAGATCAGACCGGAGAGAAGATGCCATGCTTCTGGTTTTGAAGGTGGAGAGAGGGGTCACGCGTCGAGTAATTGGGTGACCTATAGATGCTGGAAAAGACAAGGGAGCAGACTCTCCCCAGGAGCCTCCAAAGGAAATGCAGCTCTGTCCACACCTTGACTTTAGCCCAGAGAGATCCTTGTTGGACTTGTACTCTACAGAACTGTAAGATAATAAACTCATGCTGTTGAAGCCACTAAGTCTGTGGTAATTTTTCACAGCAGCAGCAGGAAATTCATATAGGGAATCACTAATGATGTCCGGGAATCAGCAGCTGGGAGCCCAAGGAGGGAGGCAAGTGCGAGGCTATCTGTGCTGCACAAGTCCGTGGTGAGAGCACCTCCAAAAGAAAGGAGGGGATGCGAGATACGGTCCAAGGGGAGAAAGTTTTGACCGCTGGATTTGCTAAAATGAAGGTTGTCGGTGACAAAGTAGCTTCCTAGAGGGTGGGCTTCACCACAGCTTTGACTGGAGTGGGTTAAAGAGGGGAGGAGAGGCGGTGGAGAGCACAGACATGGTCACTGAAGTTCGCTAAGGAGTCAGATGGGTGGCTGGTGCGGCTTGTGTATCTCCTTCCACTGAGTCACATGCTAATGGAAATGTCCCAACAGAAACTACAGAGCTGACCTTGTAGGAGGAAGCCTTCATGGGCTGGCAGCAAAGAGCCCAGGACAACCCAAGACACATTCTATCCGGGACACTGACCTTGCCGAGGGCCTTCAGGAGGGAGGGGGGTGGCACGCAGATGGGATGATGCGAGTGAGGGCATGGAGCCTTTCTCTGAGCTTCTCCAAGCTCAGGGAAACTGGGGTCATCCACTGACATGGCGGAGATGAGAAAGGAATGGGTCGGGAGGCTGGGGAAGAACAAAGAAGTTGTGAAATTGCCACTTGGCGGAGCAGAATCGCCATCCGCCACCCAGCAGCCGTAAAAGCAGGGACTCAAGGTATGTCCGTTTCCTCAGCCTCCATGAGGTCTCCGTCTCCACCGGGTGTGGAAGCACCAGGAGTCCAAGGCAGAAGGAGAATAAAAGAAAAGATGGGCTTTCTTTTATGTTCCCTAGAAAAAACCTTACAAAATTGCCCCAAATGTCACACCTATATTTTGGCAAAAAAGAAAAGCATCCTAAAGGCAAAGCCTGTGTTTAGAACTTGGACAGCAGGAAGGACAGTCCTAAAAAGTTAATGAACACAACAAACTCGAGGTTCTTTGGGGACAACTTCGAGGTATTAAAACTTAGTTGTCAGTTTCGTAGTTTTTTTAAAAAAAATCAACGTGAAGCTTTGTCATGGGTGCTGTAAAATCTGTTATCATGTCTTAGCCTTTGGAAGTTTTCCTTAATTTAAATGTTGAACTATGACACAATTTTCATAAGCCTACACTGCTAACCATATGTTTCTAGAGAAGAAGGCTGTTTGCATTGCCTCTCCCATTTGATGAACTAGTTTATAACCGTGAAAATGTGATTCGTTTATTTATACTTAATCAAAACACACTACAAAAAGTTGATAGCTTACTCCCAGAGCTTTGCATCATTGCCGACAGATGAGAAAAAAGTGTTCAGCAACTTAATCTGATTTACCATCATAAATATTCACATCTTACATATTTGTTCCACGAAGCGGTTGTGTAAGTGGCTTTCATTGATTTTCAAATTTATTGTCTTGACTGTATAATGCAAATCAATTATTGAAATTGTTTAGTAATGTGCACCCATCCAATAAATAGTGAAGAATTTTCCTCTCCTTCTTTGTCTCATGAAATGAATTAAAATGAACAGGATGGAGTTTTAGAATCCTATAATCCATCATGCCCACATTAAAGAGGATATTTCCATCACATAAGTTAAACAAGTTCTCTGCATATGCAGAGCGAGTAGATGGTAAAAGTCTACCATCATCAATAATTTCTTTCTTAAAAAATTTACTACTAGGAGTTCTGTTTCCAGTAACATGGCAGGCCCAGTGTTCGGACTAAATCCTGAAAACAGCTAAGAACTCTGGGTATATATTTTTTGTAATTCTTAAAAACATCTTTATGAATATCAGGCCAAAATCTAAGGGAAAATTGTAAGTGAGAAGCCTACTATTGAAATCACTTTTGCCTTGAGAGCAAATCCGGTGAACTTTCATCTTCGTGGCCTTTATGAAAAGCCCACATCCCATTACAAAGTGGAGAGTATGGCAGGAGACCCTTCTTCCACAGAGCTGGGACCCCAAAGGAATCCAGCCCCCTATGAGGGTGAGGGAAACAGACCCCACACTCAGGCCCACAGAAGACCACCACAGTGCTAAGAGCACCTGGCTAGGAGCAGGTGCTCCTTTAAGAATTTGTCATGACAAATAAGCTTTCGACCGCGATTAACATTAACTAAGATGAAATCCACAGATTGAAGAGTTTTGGACTTGCCAGGTAAATTTTACCAATAAAACCAGAGTAGCTATATTAATATCAAAGGGGGAAAAGAGTAGATTTTAAAGTAAGAACATCATTAGGGACAAAGAGGGTTATACTGTAACAATAAAAGAAAATTTACTGGGAAACCTTTTTGCCCTAATTTTATTTTTTTGGTTTGTTTTGTTTTGCTTTGGCTTGGGAGAAGCTACTGTTACTCTTATTTTCACCCCAAGACGTTATATATTCCACGAGGCATTTCCAATATCCTAAAGCCCTTGGCTTTGGAACTGGAAAGCCAGCTTGGGTTCCATGGGAAGAGTCTGAGATGCAAAACTGCACCCAGGGGGGTTTACTGGGAGTGCTCTCAGAAGACACATCTTTGAGGAAGTGGGGGAAGGTGGAATTGAGCACTGGGAGAGGATGACTCTTGCCAAGATTGCATGTGGACCCCCCAGGCCAGTCATCGGACATGGACTGCACTCTGAGAGGTGAAGGAACCTTGCAGGGGGGCACTTCCCTGAGGCTGAGGGCAGTTCCCAGAAAGGCAGCTGAGTGGTGGACCACCTGGCCTTGAAGAGACCTCCAAGCAGAGCCCCACAGTGCCCGTGGTCCAGAGTCACCACGGATGAAGTTGCTTCTTGTCATGAGTGTGCCCCATCAGGGAAGCTTCTTCTCCAGGATTTTGGTCGGACCAGTTGCCTGAGAAACTTAGAAAAGAAGGTGATTATAATAAACAACAGCCCCCTGCCGCAGTTGATCTCAGGCTGTGACTGACACTCATCATCCCCCCCTCTGCCACCAATTCAAGACTCCCTACTCCTTCTACTTGCTCCTCTGCTGGTCTAGGCAGGGGGCCTAGTAGGGGGACGCAGACATCATCTCTGAGGGGTCTGAACCCCAGGTTATCAGTCTCTTTTCAGGATATGACTCCTGTACTTGTCCACCTGTGTTAGGAGCACGAAGAGACTCTCTGGAGCAACCTCGGAGCATCTTCCCTGGCCTCATTGTGCATCTACAACCCAACCTCCCTGATGACTAGGGTCAATCATGCCCACCATGATGAAAACTCCTCTTCCTGTCCGCTTGTTAATCGTCATGAGAAACCCCAAGTGACCAGGCAGTGGGTATAAAGTTCTGTAAGTGTCTTACTGTGTCCTCTGGTGAAGACGTTCTTCCCCTGGAAGCCGCAGAAGCCAATGTGGCAAGGACGGAAAGCACAGTTCCCTCTGTTGGTCACTGGGACCAATGGTGAGAAAGACCTCTCCTACTGCTATCTTCTGGTTCTCAGAGCCATGTATTCTACCTGTCAAGGCCACAGCATCATCAACACGGCATGCACTCTGTGTCATAGAAGATCATGCTCCGCACTCGTAAGGCATCATCTCTAATCTGGAACCTTAGCTATATTCGTAAGAGGTTTTTCTACCACACTGGCAGGCTGGCAGCTTCTAGATGATGTCATATATGATGAAAACGGTGGATTTCATGGTCATGTGCCCACTGCTGAGCCCCCATTTCACTAAAGTGGCTCCCTCGACTGAACTGATATTACGTAGAATCCTGTGTTGGTGGATGGTGGTGCTGGCTTAGGCAGGTGCTGGGTGCTTTCCTGTAGGCAGGAAAGGCAAACCTATGCCAAGACTATGTGATGATCTCACTCAAGATTCATCTGTATCCCTTCTATTATAGAAAAGGTCCCTGTAGTCAGTATTTTCCTAAATGTCTATTACTACCACTGGGGGCTCATGGCTAGTCTCTGCTAGCAGATTGGCCTTCAGCAGTAACTGTACTTAGATAGCCTTGGTGAATGGAAGCTCATCCCAATGGGCTCACGTGTAGCCTTCATCTCTGCTGCTATGGTATCTGTTGTACCTGCACTGGGATGGCTGATGACAGGAGAACTGGTGTCGACTGGCCAAGTCACTCTATTTGTTTGCTTGCTACCTCCTCCATGGTGGATGCACTTTGCTGGGCATTACCTTGTGATATGTGTATCTTCACACTCTGCTAACTCCTAGGAGCCTATCCTCAAGCTTCTTCCTGTCTCCCAGATGCCAATCTTTCTCTTTCACCCCTGTTCATGCACTTTGCCATAAGTTTCACATGGCACATATTCTTATCTTTGGCCAATTCTCTTTCCCTACAAAGTAGATGACTAGACGACCTACCCAGATATATGTCCCCTGGAGGACTGCTCCTGGCTGCCATCTTCCAAGGCCATCCCTGAGCGGCATAGTCCATTATTTACACGCACCGGTGAATCAAGTCGCCCTGGCCCCGTAGCGGACCATCGATGTGAGCTGAGGGAAAGATACCGGAAAACAGTGCTGGGTGATATGGGGCCCAGCTAACTGTGCAACTTCCTCATTCACTCTGACCCTGCTTATGTCCAGGCCTAGATATCTCACTTCCCCTTATGATGAGTCCACCCAATCTTATAAGTCAGTGGGTCTGACAGAACCCAGCCTGGCCATGCAGTTGACATCCCATGGTGACATGTCCCCACTTTACCAGGGCCGAGAAGCTTACTAAGAGCTACTTTTCAAATGATGCATACCTTTCCGCCACCGATAGACATGGCCTTTCTCCAAAATGTCAGGGGTTACCTTCTGACTCTCCCGGGGCTTGCCATAAGCTCCATGTGATGTCTTTTGCCACCATACATCTCCGTAGTGCCATAGAGAGCATACCGTCCCACTCCTACCAGTGAGGACCATAGGGGCGGCCAGGTTGTATGACACAAATGGCAGGGTCACTTACACCACCACCTGACCTGCTGCAGATGCTTTCTTTCCTGGATCTTACTCAAAGATGACCGCCTTCCATATCACCCAGAAAAATGGGTTGAAGCAGTATTTACAGGGACAGAAGATGCTGCCTCCAAAGTCCAAAGAGGCCTACTAAGCATTGTGCTTCTCTTTGTTTTGTCAAGTTATTCATTTAGTTAGTTAGTTTTAAGAGAGAAAGAGAACACAAATGCATGTGGGGGAGTGGCAGAGAGAGAGAGAGAGAGAGAGAGAGAGAATCCCAAGCTGACTCCAAGCTCAGTATAGAGCCCGATGCAGGGCTTGATCCCATGACCCTGGGACGATGACTTGAGCTGAAATCAAGGGTCAGATGCTCAACTACCTGAGCCACTGAAGCGCCCCAAGGTGCAAGGTTCTTAATTGTCCAGCTACCCATCCCGAGTATCGGGGTCTCACCAATTCTCTATTAGGACCCCGACTTTGGAGACCTGAGAATTTAACCTTCTCCAAAACTCTGCTATACTTAAGATTACGACTGGCACTCCTGTTGACCTGCTGGAGAACACTGGGATTTTCTCACAAGCTGCCAAGGAGGCACTCGGGCTTTCACAGTTCACCTTAAACTGGTGAACCTCACCTCAGCCTCCTGCTCTCCTCAAGCTGAGGAGCTCTCAGCCACGATCACTCGGTCTCACCTCCTGCTCACCATTTTCCCTCAGCCTTTCCAGCACCATCCCCACCACCAGTGATGGGGTCCTCGCTGTCAACCTGCCACATGCACTTCTCCAGTTTTCCATCTAGAGCCCACTTTTTCACAACTATTTCCTGTGTCAACTGCCTTAGAAGTTTCCTGGAAACAGCCTGAGGTGGAAGATTGCATGCAGAAGGTTTATCAGGGAGTGTTCCTGAGAAGTTCCCCTGGAAAGAAGACAGACAGCACATCTCAGGAGGAAAAGCTGACTTTCAGCGAGGTTGCGATGGAGGCTACCATCAGCCAACCCTGAGAGGTGCTCTGGAATTGAAATAGCCCATCAGGTTTGGCTCAAATTGGGGTGAGGAGGCCGAGCTTCTGCATTCCTGCCTCGGTCAGTCAAATGAGCACGGGCGCCATCCGTGGGCACGTAAGCTTGAACGAGGCAGTTCCTGGCAGCAAAGGGTGATGTCCAGCAAATGACTCAGCTGTGAGCCATCTACAGCCTTTGTTCCCAGCGCAGGGGAGGGTGCATTCCCTGGGGAGGGGTCTGGGCAAAGTGGTACCCGCAGAAAGGTCTTGTTTGAATAGGAAGAGTAGAAAAAGGAACAAAGAAATCTGGGGTGAAAGAGGAAACGTCAATTAACATTTCAAAATATCATCCCACCCAGCAACTTGACAGTTTGCTAAGAGTCCCCCTTCCCCATTCTGCACCCCTAAGACACGGTTCACATCACCCTCTTTCCCACCATGCTGAAATGCCTCTGGGATCATAATTGTCTTATAGCTCCCAGGACCCTCCAAGCCTCACACGGTAGCAAAAGCAAGTGTGGAGGAAATACGTGAGGTCATCAAACAACTCATTTATATTCCTTCTGGCTAGTTACGGGATTCCAGGCCAAAGGGAGGAGCCCCAAGGTATAGCAGGAGGGCATTTCAAGCCTCCCAAAGCCCAGGGCTCTTTCCTAAGACTTCCAAGGAGGATGTCGGGATATCACACAGCACAACAGATTCGAGGCAAAGACCTGAAGAAACCATACTGTTTCCTCAAACGGGAAAAGGAAAACTATGGTAAACGTGTTGTAGTAGCGAGGCAAGCGCACAAAACCGAAAACGGAAACACGGCCAGGCGTGCTCAGTGCCGCAGATGTCCAGGACCCTGGGCCGCGGGCTCAGGCGGGCAGAGCCCTGGCCTTGAACCAGAAGGTTTCGCTGTGTATCTCTAGAGCGAAGAACCAGAAACTGGCCTTACTCCACCCTCCGAGGCCGTACTTTATGTCCGCACAGCGGGTTCACAGAAGAATCCAGCTGTCCACAGGGTCCTCGGGCAGGTTGGGTAAGAGATGCGCATAAACAAGAGCGAGCAGCCGCCACCCACACGAGGACAGGAGCTAACATCTGCTCTTCCTGTGCAAAGCGTTCCCCTGGAGGCTTCCGTGTGGACGGCTCCCCTGAGGAGAAAGGCTGGGGATGGAGACCTGAGGACCCATCACACCGGATAAACCCGTGGCTCAGTCCCGGCCCTACTGATTCCTGGCTGGGAGCCTTTCACTCAAACTTCTGACAATGTTGTTTCCCCAGTGATGAAAAGGGTTAGGAACCCCAAACTTTTGAATGTGTTATAAGGACTAAAATATGTAATGTGTACAGAGCATCGATAGATCATTTCTTGTTGCAGAATAACAGAAGTTTTGATGTGCTGGGATCCTTCCAAAGAATGCTAGCTGTTTATCAAGAGGTTACCATCTTTTTTATTATAAGCTTTCCCCCAATGTTTCAGTACATCGTTTTCTGTGAATTGAAAGGTCACATTCTCTATCATTTGCTACCAAGAAGGCTTGATGTTGGCCACCATTTTGATTTTGCTTTAAGGGGAAAAAACTAAGTACTGTGGATGGCAGTAACTTTGGGCTGAAATCACTGCTCCCACCCCCCACCCCCACCCATTTCATGTGCATCCTCCCTGACCAGCAGGACCCTGGGCTAAGAGGTGAGGCTCCTTGGGACTCGTGGGCCTGACCAAAAGCCCCCAAAGCCAGGGCTGAGGGGGCAGAAGGATGACGCTCCACAACCCTGACAAGAAAGGCCACAATACATATGCTTTCTAGAACCCCGGCCTCTTGGCAAGCCTCAGCCCCTCCCACCACCACTGTCATCAGCAGAGCAGGGCTGGCCCACCAGGTGGCCCTGAACTTCCCATGCCCTGAGCAGACCCTAGGGCAACCCAAACATTGGGCACATTCCCACTGAGCCAACCTGGGTCAGACCCACCCAAAGGCCATGGTATCTGACCCATCGAGAAACCGACTAAAACTCCATTCCTTCTGGCAAGTGACAGGAAACCAAGAAGACACCATGGCAGTTCTGAGGTTAGCAGGGAGGGTCCTGCCTAGCCCAGATCTCTGGTTTCTGTTCCTCCCACGGTTTGGTCCCCTCCCGCACTTTAGTCAGGGATCTAAGTGAATGCAAGATACAGGCAAGTGACAGAGGCTGCCAAGAGGTCAAGGTTGTGTCACCCTCGCCTCTGCCTCTCCAGGCCCTGGCACACAGGACACATCACGGCCGTGAAGGATTCTCCCCCTGTCGCCAAACCACTCTTGACTCTTCCCAAGGCAGGGAATCATATCTGGGGAGTAACAAAGGCCACACACAAGTGATCCACCACAAGCATTTGGATAACTGGATACAAACCAAGATTTTTATCACAGTTTTGTGTTGTTAACAGTCAAAGGGGAAAAAAGAAAACAATGTGACTGTGCTGAGCGCTGAGCCCCACGCACCTCTGAATAGGAAGTTCTCCTATTTGTTCCATTAATGAATGTATGTGTGGAGTTGGTGAACTTGGTACAACAAAATCGGGACTGTGAACCCAAAAAGGAAAAGAAAAAGGTTCGCAAACTGTTATTTTATTTGGAAATAAAACACAAATTATTGTAAAGAATAATGGGCCGATTGCTATAAAGCAATTTATACATCGCTATAAAATGCCTCTGGTCGGAGCACTTAACGCCCCACGGAAAGGGGATGCCAGAGAAGCAGGAGGTAAATGGAAGAAGTAAAGAGCTGCTGAGCCAAACCCCACCTTACCTGGGATGGAGCCACCAGCCGGGGCGTCTCAGACCCCAAGACCCCAGGCTCACTGTCCCTCACCCACGCTGCTCAGTGGCAATGAAGGCCTTTGAGCAACAGGAAGCACAGAGCGGCTTGGGTGTGCTCCAGGAGAGAGCAGACAGACGGACTGACAAGAGTCCTGGGAGTCTTGAGAGCACGATCTTACAAACTCCCATTTTGGAGTTGCAGTTTCGCGACTCCTGGAGTAAGTGACAACGGTAAGGACGCTACTTCACGAAATTGCTGCAAAGAGTAAATGGAACCGCCCTCGTAAGGTGCCTAGCGCGTCACCCTCCATGCTGTCTGTCATTTTTGTAGTTGTCTCTGTTTTTCTTTTAATTTTTTTTAACGTTTATTCATTTTTTCGAGAGACAGAGACAGAACGTGGGGAGGGGAGGGGCAGTGAGAGAGGGAGACAGAATTCAAAGAAGGCTCCAGGCCCTGAGCTGGCAGCACAGAGCCCGACATGGGGCTCGAACTCACGGACCATGAGATCATGACCTGAGCTGAAGTCGGAGGCTTTAACCAGCTGAGCAACCCAGGCGCCCCATAATTGTCTCAGTGGTGCTGCTTTTCACAGTACCGCACCGCTGAGCTGACAATTAATGGGTGTGGCCCCCCTCCTTGGATACTCGCTCTGGGGTGTCACCTACTGCAGGCCAATGTCACTAATCAAGAGGACACTGGGGCAAGCCCCCGAGCTTGGGACTTTCATCTCTGACCTGTCGCTGAGCCAGTCACGGCGGATCCGCTTACTTTAGCCGGTGAAATACAAGATTTAGACCCCTTGGTCTCTGAAGGTTCTAGCAGTCGAACAGCTTCTGAGTCTATGCTTTCACAAGACACAGTCTCTGATGAGGCAGATGGGATCATAGGCACGCTGTGTCTGTCTGGAGATCCAGCACAATCCTCCCAAGCCACCACCCAAATCTCCCCTATGTGATTTATCTTCCACTTCTTTTTCAGAGAGACTGTCTTTAGAGATGCCCTCTGAGAGTTATAAGCAAGTCCCCCAGCGCAGGCTCCAGAATTCTCTGAATCCTCTCTCACACTCTCTGCATAAACTCTGTGTGTTTCTATGCCTTTGCATTTATTTCTAGACAGGAGGTCCGCATTTACAACAGGTATTTAGAATGACCCATGGCCCCGAGGGGTTAAAAATCTGTGGTGGAGAGATTTCCCATGATTTGGTAACTACAAAGGATCTGAGATGACATTTCATAAAACTTCTCACTCCACAGAGGGGGAAACTGAGGCTCAGAAAGATGTAATTATTTTTCCCAGGCCAATGCAGGAAGACAATGACAAAACAGCATGGGAGTCCAGGAGCAGAGCTATGATTTTCTTTTAACCTGTAAGTCTAAGCACCTTCCATGGTTCTGGAAGAATGCGGTCATCTCTGTGCATAGGGAGCTAGGATAGCAGATGTGTTTTGAAAGGACTGTTTTCCTCATTTGCTTTTTTTTTTTTTTTTTTTTTGGTAGTTTACTCTGGTGGCTGGGAGGTATCTTATCCCACAGGCCTGTCCAGAATATCCTGGTAACCTACCCACCAATGTCAATACCTAGTGCTGTTTTTTGGGGCCGCTGGGAATCCGCACACCTCGGGCAGGAGTCCACTCTGAACGTGTGTGTGCCCTTGCATGTGCATGTGTGAGTGTGCACACGAATGCAATTGCAAAACACACAGTCAATGCTCGTAATAGGGAACCAAGAGAAAAAGTCTCAAGTTCCACTTTTGCTTAACGCTTGGCTTCCTGGAGTTTTTAAAAGATGGTATCTGTTTAAGGAACGTCTTCTTGAGCCTGGATGGGTGTCCTTACAAATGAGAGAGTCCACTTGACCTTGCTTTCTGTGGCGAGATGTGAGCTTGGCGGAAATTCGAGCACATTGGAGATTTACTTATCAGCTGCAGTCACAGTGAGGGTTGCAAATGCTCCCAGGAGCATCACCTGGGAGGTCTGGGAGGTGGCTTGGGGGGGGGGGGGGCTGTCCCGGATCTCCAGAGAGATGCACCCAGGCAAGCTTGGAAATCTGAAACGTTAATTTAGAAATGAATACAGTTATCTTCTGAACCTTTAACGATGGAACCATAGTTCTGTATAACGCTTCAAAAGACGGGGGACGGAAAATGTGAAAGCAACATTCATCACTGTGATAAGCTATGTAAGTGACATCTGAGGCCAGATCCCGAGAGATCAGGTATTATGCAAATACCCCAGGCTGCAGTGAATGACCTGAGTGTTTCCCCTAGACGTTCCACCCAGGTTCCAGAGCAGGAGGGAGGCTGGCTCCAGCCCAAATCAAATTTTCGTATTCCTGGAAGACAGCGCCAGGCGCTCAGGTTTCATCAGCCCCATATTGGAGGCATCAAGGCGCCACGTCATGGCTGGATAACCCTACATTCAATCCATTGTACTGAAGACAGGACAAATAAACTGAGAATCAGAGCACTCAATGACTCATGTCAGAGGCATAAATTGAAAGTCAGCACTTGTCCCGCATGTAATCTAGCTGAAGAAGAGTTTATGGTGCAGGATTCTTCATGTGAACTGCTGCTGTTCCTTCCTGAAAAGGAAGCTCCTAGTGTGTGTGTGTCCGTGGGTGTGCGCGTGCACACGCACCCATGTGTACGTGTGCAAGAGCGTGCCTGTGAGCGCATAAGCGTGCGTGCAAAGGAGTATGTGTACTCACGTGTGTGCTCACAGCTTTAAACAATACCACCCATCCCAGGAAAATGGAAAAGAAGAAGAAAAAGGAAGCCAAAACTTCTATTTTATTTAGGAATAAAATGCAAGAATGATGGTCAAAATTGTAGTGGAAGTAGGGCTTTTAGAGAGTCCTTGATTTCCAAGTAGGTTCCAGAGACAGAGCATATCAGGAGCCGTCTACCACGTCTTCGCCCATCTCAGCATGTTGTGCATGTCCTGGTTCAAATACCATTTTTCAAAAGAACTCTCCGGAGTTTGTAGCTACTTACACCTCTCTACTCCACAACAATGTCATTTGCCATTGAACGTGAGTTTAACAAACAGGAGTTTTGACCCTGACTGGACCACAATATACTTAAAGACCAGGGCTCTGCACTCTCCACTGGTGCCATATCCCACGACACCTGGTACAATGCTTGTCGCGTAGATGACCATGCCCGATCAATTTTAATTGAAGTTACTGCTCTGATGCCGATGATAAAGTGTGGTGGGAGGCGCAGGGCCTGAGTGGCAAGACGCTGGGCTCCAGTTCTGCCACCCACGAGTTGCTTTAGTTCAGAGCTACTTGGAACTTCCCCTGACCTCAGTTTCCTTATCGATAAAATCAGTAGTTGGAACCAAGTATTAAATCCAAGTCCCATTTGACGTGGTGCTTCTGTGAGCTTGTTAGCAAGAACCTAGCTTTGGAAGGACCTCGCCCTAAGTCTGCCCATCCCAGACTTTTCTTTCAACCAAAAGGAACGTAAAGAAATGGATACTTGTTCAGATATAAGGTAGGTACTGGCTGTGGGTGCTAGTCACAGAGTTCACAGTGTTTCTAAATGACTTCTGGTTGATCTGGAACCTGAGGCCTACCGAGGAGGCCATCTGCATTTTGAAGTTCCTTGAAAACTGTCCTATCTGAGGGTTGTATTCGAAATCTGCACTCAAGGAGCACTCTGTCATAGGAAGGGTGGGAGGTGATAAAGTTCACTGGGTAGTGAACAGGGGAGCAGCGTTCCTAACTGGACCTTGGACTCTGGAGGACAAAAGTGGAGACTGCACTCCAACTTTCTTGAGCCCACCTAGAAGTTGCTGGCAAAGGAAAGAAAAGGGAAGGGAGTCAAGCAATCAGACTCAGGAGCCAGGTGTTCTTCCCCTGGGTCCAAGTGTCACCCCAGAAGCCAGAGCAAGAAGCTTTGGTGGAAAGCTGTGCTGAGAGGTGACATCGTCTGTTCTGAAAAGACTGCTGGCCGTGGACCTTCAGGGCAAACTATTGTCGACACTGCTCTCCAGCCCTCGTACCTCAGGGGGACTTGCTGGCCTCCCCCACCCAGGGGGGTCTTTCCTGATCCCTCCTCTACCCCTTATACACCTTGTCCCTCCCATCCACCAGGCCTGCTCCCCTGGACGCCTTGTCACATCTGCACAGTTGCGCTCATTTCGTCGCAAAGTGATCGTGCATATTTCTGTCTCCCCTGTTGGAATGAGGTTCTTTGAGGCAGAGTGTGAATCTAATGCATCTCTGCACTTTCAGTACTTAGTATAGCGCCTAGCACATAATTGGCACACAACAGAAGGTGACTGAAACACTGATTGAATGAGTGGATGAGTGAATGAATGAGCAAACCTGGCAAGGCAGGGATGACTCAGGAATGCATTCACTCAATAAACATTTACTGAGGACCAACTCTGTTATTGGGCCAAAGGGACAGTGGAACACTCAGGGTGGCGCTGGCGGGAGACAGGATGTTCCCAGGCTTTGCCCTCCATTGAAAGGCTTTGCTGCCCCTCTGGGCACTCACTGGAGTATACTGCAGTCATCAGCTCTATGTCTGGTTCATTGTCCCGCTTGTAAAACCGCTCAGCGTGCAAGTGAACACAGCAAGTGCTGATGTGGGCACCACTGGTCCCAAGGAGATGCTTTGGAAGGTAGAGCACGGGAATGATACGCTTTCCCAGGGAAAGGGCTAGAAGTGGATGGACATTGACCATCTTGGGGGGTGGCTGAGGTCTGTGTAAGGCCAGGTTATCCAGAGAGCTATGGTCCTGAGGGCACAATGTACAGAAGGAATAGAATTTGCAAAATCCAATTTTATAGTGTATCAAACCAGGAGAGCGAGAGCATGCACCCCCCCCCCCACGTTCATGTGGCTCCATTAAGGAGTATGTATTTGGGGGCACCTGGGTGGCTCAGTAGGTTGAGCATCCGACTCTTGATTTTGGCTCAGGTCATGATCCCAGGGTTGTGGGACAGAGCCCCGCATCAGGTTCATGCTGAACATGGAGTCTGCTTGAGATTCTGTCTCTCCCCTCTGTCCCTCTCCCCCACTCACAATCTCTCTCTCTCTCTCAAATAAATTTAAAAAAAAAGAGCGTATGTATTTCTACTAATCCTAAAACCGAGTGACGCGAGGTGTAGGTCGGGGGTGTATGGGTGTGTCCGCATTCCCTGGGTAGAAATTCATAGCAAAATGGGCAGTGGCTTTCTGTTATTGGATGACTTCACCTGCTGTGAGGCTGATAAGTAAGAGTTGACAAGAAAGGGCACCGAGAGTGGAATGCATTTGTTAACAGAGGAGGCACGGGACCCACTCCCAGACCCCCGTGTAAGGCCCTGGCAGGGACCTCATCGAGTCACTTCACATCTCCGGGCCTTAGGTGTCTCGTGTCAAATAAGAGGGGACCCAGACACTAGTAATGGCATTGACAAAGCTAAGAACAGCAGCTTGCAGCTCCGTGGAGTCTATGACAGATCACTTCCCCGGACCTCTCTGTAGCCATGTGGGGGGGGGGGGGGGTGTAACACAGGCCAAAGTAACAGTCGAATTCTACAGATGGGGCAAAAAACTCAAGTCATTTACCCAGGCTCCTACAGGGGTTGGTGGAGTTAACCCATGAGCTTGGGTCCACTGCCTCTTGGGACCTAGAAAAATTGCCAAGGCCTGGAGGAGTGAGCCCAAGAGGAGGGGGACACGGTAGAACCACACGGGAGGGGCAGGGAGCTCTTTCTACCCCCTCATATCAGCGTTCTGGGCATTTGCCTTCAAATCGTTAACTAGGGTGACACACAAGGAAGACACAGGGCTCAGAGAGTCTTTGATGTACGGAGTCTCACCGGGTGACGAGCGGGCCTGGGAGAGGGGAGGAAGTGGTGTTTTGGTGGCTTCATGTCATTCTTTTCCAAGACTAACAGGATGCTGTTCTCTTCAAACAAATCTGATGTCCTTGTGCCCTCCTGCCCTTGATTCAGATCAGTGACAAAGACCGCTTTCCCCAAGGTGATCCGGACGTGTGGCTCTCCTTGCAAATTGTCCTTCCAAATCCCTTTGATGTGTGGGTCCTGGCTCCCTGGGCACATTTTCTCAGCTCAGTGGACTGTCAAGTCGCCTTCAAAGTAGTTTCTTCCAAAAGTGGCCTTTTTCAAGTAGTTTCTCAGCAAACACTTCAACATCAAGCGCGACTCACATTTGTGTGAAATGTCACTTCAGCTTCGGGCTGTTTTTGAGGCCAAAAGCAGTTTGGGGCTTATCATAACCTTAGTGTTGTGCCCTTTAGTGAGGTATGGCCCACCCCAAAGGCCAAAGAGACACCAATGTAGAAAACTGAAGTCGTATTTACTCACCCGCTCACGGGTGGGTTCATCCCACGAGCACAGAGTGAGCTCTACTCTGTGCTGAGCTCTGCCGACAGAAGAATCAAGATGCTTGGAGAATGACCATAAAAGCAGACACCAGCAGGTTACCAGAGGTTAATGTTTGGGGAGGGTGTGCCAAGCTCATCAGGAGGTTCCAGAAGAGAAGGCTGGCGAAGGTTTGCGGGTGGACCTTGGAGGCAGGTGGAGGTTTCTTTCGGGCTCTATCTCTGGAGGATGGTGACTCATCCACAGCGTGCTGAAGAGACAAAACCTCATCTGTAACGTTTGCCGATTTCCTTGGTGTAAATACTCCCACCAAATCAGAGGCGGTCCCAAGTTACAGATGTGACACCACTCACAACAGCACACCCTTGTGTCCACCAGACGTGGGCAATGGACGTAAGTGCCTTCAACAGAATAGATTACAATGAAGGGGTAACAGTAAGATAATCAGGAAGTAATGAATCTCAATATTCATCTTTGTTTTTACTCTAGTTTATGTAACTATACATTGTTACAGCTTAACTTTTTTGAAGTTTATTTATTTTGAGAGAGAGAGAGCAAGGAAGGGGCAGAGAGAGAGAATCCCAAGGAGGTTCTACACTGTCAATGCAGAGCCCGACGTGGGGCTCGAACTCCTGAACCACAAGATCATGACCCGAGACGAAATCAAGTCAGAAGCTTAACTGACTGAGCCACCCAGGCACCCTGTTACAGCTTAATTTTTAAGAACGGCCGTCCGTGTTTAATAACCAGCTCCCCAAATTCCAGAAAACCCGTCAGCCCTTCCGCTCACCGCAGGGTGATCCCTTCACTTCCCTCTACAACCTTGCAAGCTGCTCAGGCATCCTGGGTATTATACCATCCTCCCCGCCCCCAAAGTAGCTCCTGCTTCTCCCACTTTACCCACCCATCGCCCACAGTGTAGCCATGGGAATCTTTCTAAAATGCAGTGTGACCCTGTCATCCCCCTGATAAAAACTCTTTGATGGTTCTCTATGGTTTTCACTTTCCTCCGTGATGCAGACCCCTTCTCCCTCTCCCGTGTCCCTGCCACCCTCACCTCCTCGGGCATCCTACGCTCCCAGCTCACCCCGTGGTTCCCCTGTTCCCATGCCCCTGCTGCCTGCAGCCTCCCTCTCATTCTTCACACCCAGTTACACTGTCCTCCAGATCCCCACTCGGACATGACTTTCTGGGAAGTCTCTCCCTGGCCCGCCACCCCTGAGAGGGCCCGAGCCACTTTCAAGTTGGGTTGGAACAATTTGGTCTGACCGCAGAGTTGATTGTGGGGCTCTGGTCCCCACTGTCTGGCTGTGACCGCAGGCTCTGCCACTTACCAGCTTTACCAGCTGGAGAGGTCCAGTTTGTCCATGGAGAGGTCACTTCACCTCCAGGGCCTCTTTCTTTCCTGCAAAGTAGGATGAAACCAGCCCCTCCCTCGCAGGCATAGTGCGAGCCTCCTACAATTCAGCACTACTGAGCATTTGCCGTAGACCCTGCCGGCAGGAAGGGCAACGAAGAGGTAACGAATACTGGCCCCACTGTCTGCGTTCGCCCCCTGGGTCACCACGAGAGCTCGGGCTCCTTCCTCTTCCCGTGGCTGTTGGGACTTGCTAGGTGCTCACTCTGCTAAAACGAATGACCTGAAGAATGAATCAGTAGGAGAGGGGAAGGCTGGGTGTTCACCACAGAGAGTAAATCGAGTGAGGAGGCCCAGGCTGGCGCCCCGTCAGTGGTGAAAACAGAAGCATCGGGACAGCCACGGGACCAGTCAAGACTGTCAGGATCTGGCTTTGACATTCTTTCCGAGGCACCCACATCCATTTCACCGCCCCGTATTAGCGCGTCTGTGTTGCTGTAACAAAACAGCCCAGCCAGGCCAGCTCAAACCAGGGGCATTTATTGTCTCACAGTTCGGGAAGCGGAAGTCCAAGACTATGGTCCAGCGGGATGGACGCTGTCGAGAGCTCTCTCCCTGTCTCTCTCGCTAGACAGCCACCTTCTCGCTATCCTCACGTGACCTCTCCCAGGTGCTTCCACCCACAGAAGGCCCTGGCATATCCTCCTTTTCTCACAAGGACACTGATTCTATCGGATCACGGCCCCACCCTCATGATTTCAATTAACCTTGGTTACCTCCTCGGAGGCCCATCGCCAAATGCAACCACACTAGGAACTGGGCTTCCACACGAGAATCTGGCAGGGACACCAATCCTCAGTCCCTAGCACCTCCTTGTCCCCGAACACCGCCCTCCCTCTCTGCACAGGGAGAAAAACCCGGCTGTCCCCGTATCCGTTCTTTGGGGACAGGCGTTCCGTCAGGATCCCAGGTAGACCAGCTGCTCCCAGCACCTCTGCTAATGACTGGCTAAGTGCGTCCGCTGTGTCTGGGCCCTGAGGTTGGCTTTCCTAACTTGCCTCTAATATGCCTCTGCATATTCAGACTTTTCCAGCCAGTTCCATTCTGTCAAGTAATTATTTACAAATTAGATTCCCAGGGAATACCCTATCAGACAAGGCTGGTATTACACACATAAATAACAATACTTTTTTTTTTTTTTTCAACAAAAGGCATACCGTTCTCCAAATGCTATTAGAAAACTCAGGGACCTGTCACCCATTCTTTCCATACTGACAGCATCTATCAGCCCCTCGACCCCTGACCAGAGCTGGGGCTGTAGACAGCACAAGTGACAGAAAGCCATGATCAGTGCTGTTGTCTCGGGCTCTCGTGAAACAATCATCCTTTCAAATCATCTTCTCCATTCAAAATACCCAGGCACTCAGTAAAAATAGGAAGCACTTATTTGTGGTTTCATTAGAGCTGTAACAACTGCTTGTTGTAAAACATCTACTGTTTGTAGGAAGTGGCCTTCAGGCTACCATCGAATACCCGGTCCCCTCTTCTCCCGTAACACAACATCAGTGTTATTTGTGTCCAGCTGAAAAGACCACGTTGCCCAGCCTCCCTGCAGCTAGGTGTGGCCCTCTGGGCTCCGGCCAAGGATGTGCAAGATGAAATGCGTGGAGGCGAAGGAAGGAGCGATTCCAGAACAGCTGCTTAATAAAAGCAGAAGGGAGGGCAGCGGTGCCCCTTGTCCTCTGCCTCTTTCCTTCTCTCTGAGATACGGGTGTGATAGCGCCAACGCCCACACGTATCTTGACCATGAATGAACCATGGGATTTGAGCAAATCGTGCGCTGACCAGGATGGTGGAACAGCAGGACAGAAGGAGCCTGGGTCCCTGGTGACGTGGAGTGGCCGCCCCAGCCCCCGGCTGCACACACCAGACTTCCTGGGTGAGAGAGAATCCCTATCTCCGTGCGGTCCACTGTGACTTGGCATGTTCTCTCCAGCCAAGCCGGATTCTAACCCACGCCCTACTTTACCCATGTCCTCTCCAGACAGCCAAGATGCATTCAAGGACCGTTTGCTGCATTTCTGTTCACTACCCGCCAAAAGGCAATCGTGTCCCCTAAGGTTCCCAGTGTAGTTTAGGATTTAAAAATCAGTCCTGCCTGTATTCAAATCCAAGGCCACAGAACCCCGTGCAGAATTGCCTCTCACCTGCTAGAAGTCCGTCAGTGTCAGGCTATCAGCCCTGGATGCTGTTTGCTCTTTCCCTTTTTCTGAAGACCTCACGTGACATAGAAAGCTGGAAGAGAGGTGGGGCGCCTGGGTGGCGCAGTCGGTTAAGCGTCCGACTTCAGCCAGGTCACGATCTCGCGGTCCGTGAGTTCGAGCCCCGCGTCAGGCTCTGGGCGGATGGCTCAGAGCCTGGAGCCTGTTTCCGATTCTGTGTCTCCCTCTCTCTCTGCCCCTCCCCCGTTCATGCTCTGTCTCTCTCTGTCCCCAAAAAAATAAATAAAAAACGTTGAAAAAAAAAAAAAGAAAGCTGGAAGAGAGGTGACAGACAAGAGTGTGCGTGCATGTGCATGTGTGTGCACACGTGGGTGCGTGCACGTATGTATGTGTTGGTGTACTGTGTGTGCGTGTATGTTTGTGTGTGTGCACGTGTGTGTGCACATGAGCTGTCATGCATGCGAAGATGTTGGGGGGGAGAAAGGGAGATAGAAAATAGAAGACAAGCGTGAGAAGCTGCAGATAAATGGAACTGAATTAACATTTCCTATCAAAAGCACCATGATTCTGATTAACATTTACATTTAGCCACTAACTCGTCTGCACTTAAGGTTGTTAAAACTCTAACCACCATGGCAAAAAAATTTAGTATAACAGCTCAACTTCATATAATTTTACGATTTTCAATAAAAACAAAATGTTAAGTATATAACTAAAAGTGATTGAGTTTTTATGTTTACGTAAGACTCTTCACATAAGCAGACTCACCAACCTATAAACTTCATTTTCAACACAGCTCCAAGTTTTGGTGTAAAATGGGTGATGACCCCAATCTCAGGACACATCTATTCAATTCTAGGAAACCCCCAAATAATTACCAATCTCCCAGAAGAGAAGGAAGCCATTTTTATATTCCTTGGATGGTACATATCACTAAACTCACATATGTTGAATAAGAATCATATAAAAATAATATGGCATCGCAAGAATGGGACCCACTAACACGCTGAGTAGCTCTGAGTTAGTAATCAACTAGATCACACATTTTACACTGAAATTCTGCAATGTTTTTCAAGAGTGTGTTAATGGCCTCTGCCTGTGAGAATACCAGGCCCACGTTCCTTTTTCCAAAAACCGAAATGACAATAATTAAACCAGGCAGCTGCTGCCCCCAATAATATGACAACCTCTCCCCGCTCCCTGGAATTTGCTGGAATCACCCTGCTCGAGCTCATCTCATGCGAGTTAGCTCTTTGCTCCCTGTGCCCCAGCAATCTGGGTGAGTTTCCCATCTATTAGCTGAATTATTCAGATGTTTTCCCACAATGGCACTAAGCAGTGCTCATATAACTAGTTTCTAAATCAACAGTGAATTACACTATTGACAATCTGAGCAGATTAATTAAGAAATCTGTCAGGAATGACACTATGAGAGCTGGCTCCTTTTCAAGTCCGATCTTCAGTCTTCGAGATAGAATCATACCTGAAGCAATTTCAGAAGGGCAAGCTGCAAGACGAAATCTGGGGTAGGGGGACAGCCCCTGTGGGCTGCCAGGGAGATCCCCGAGGGGATGGGGGCAGTATGCAACGCGGTGCTCGCGCGCGCGCGCACACACACACACACACACGCGCACACACACCCCACGGGGTTACTGGCTGGCTTACATCTACTAACGAGCAAGGCTGAAAAAAATGTTCTGTGCAGAGTAAAGCGCATGGATGTATCACTGTTATCCCAGGCACAGACTGGTGACAGGAAACGTCACAAATATGCTAGAAGAAGCTGCTTTACCTTTTGGGCTTTTGAATGCCAGTGTTGTGACATTTGGGGTCTCAATCTCCAAAAAATAAGCAGCCTGGGACACTCCCTTTGGTACTCAGCTATGAGAAGGCAATTTCTCTATCCCTCTAGTTTTTTCCCCTTTAAAATAAAAGTTTTGTTGATTTCCCGGCCCTGCATCAAAACCCAGCATAAAATGCAAATAAATTACTTAAATACGAGATCAGAATATCAGAGTATCCTGCTGCTGTATTTGATTTAATTGATTTAATTCAAAAAAGTTTGAAAAGCTACTAGATCAGTCACAGGACGTTTGCATGTTATGGTAGATAACACGTAGGATCTGGAGTCCTAGATTCACCTCTGAGCCCAGTCAGAGGATCTGGGTGGCCTTGAGCCTGTCACTTCTCCCACAGAGCTCAGTGTTTTTACCTGTAGTGACACCTGCTTCCTGAGTGGCAGTGAGGACCAAGAGAGAAAATGCGTGTGAAGGAGGAGATGGCCAATACCTCAAGCACACGTGTTACCTGAACACACCTTCAGTGGCTCGCCTCAATTCATATTCACAGCACATTCCCTTTGGTTTAAGAGTGAGAACACTGAGGCTCATGGTTGTTAAGTAAATACTCCAAAAGTGAAAAAAAAAGGCTGGACCCCCACCCTCACCCCAGTCGTTGGGCTCCCACACTGAGGCCGGGTGCCCCAGGCAAGGCAAGTGGGTTGGAGCTGAGTTCCTTCCAGCGAATCAGAGTTCTCAGAGAGGGTGGGAGGGGGCATGGTGTGGGAACCAGACTAGGAAGGAGGATATTCCAGAGCCTCCCCTAGGGAGGAAGGTACAGGAATTAGGGGGAGACATATAGGTGCACAGTGTCTGGGGAACAAGTGAGTACTAGTGGACCCAGTCCATGCCTACAGCCAACGAGGTAGGCAGAGGCAGTGGTCGTGACAATAATACCAATCTCAGGGATTAACACTTAATGGAGGATGAACACTGGTTGGTCGTGACAATAATACCAATCTCAGGGATGAACACTTAATGGAGGATCAAGGTGTTGATCCCATGCTTCTATCACCATGTGACAGATGAAGATAGTGAGGCTCAGAGAGGTTAAGTGACTTGAAATTGGTTGTGAAGTGGACTTGGAGAGTCTGAGGAATAAAGAGGGAACATTCCAACTTCTCAGCACTCTCCAAGAAGCCCTCCCCACCCAGAAAGCAGCCTTGGGACAGCCTGAGATACCATCAGGAGACAGCGACACATGAGCGGTAAGCCTGACAATAACTGAGGCTGTCAAATGGGACTGGGGAAGCCCGTTTTCCTGAGATGTTGCAAAAGCAATTCCTACATTTTGTCTGACCTCCAGATTCTGTGATTCCATGAGGCTCAGGACTGGGTCAGCTTTGTGACCTGGTGTCCTCCAAAATCCTGATTTGTCGCATCCAACCATCTGAAAAAACCTAGGACAAAGAAGGATGGAGTTCACACACACACACACAAATACACACACACACACACACACACACACACACACACACACACACAAGAAACAGTTAATATGTGTTAGTTTTGCAGGGCTGGATTCCAGGAGTAGGGTGGTTACTATTTTTTCCTTATATTCCACTATATTTTCAAATTTTCTACAATGGCCACTTGTTACTTTGACAATCAGAAAACTAATCACTTAAAACAAAAATAATGTGTAACTACAAATGGCTAACAGAAAACCATGGCTTCTGGAAGCCTAGAGATGGAAACGTGAAGCTTAGCGGGAAAAGCACAGAATTAGCAGGTCACAGCCTGTCACGTCTTAACCATTATACTTTGGGCAAGTCATTTAAGCTCTCCAGATTTCATTTCAACATTAACAAAATGGAGTTACAACATTTTCTCATAATTTTACTGGCTTTCTAAAAGGGTCCAACCAATTATGCATTTAAGGTGTTTTGTGTAATGTGAAGTCATCCTTCTTATCATTACTCTTATCAATACTGTGGTATTAGTATTAGTATTGGCATTATTGATGTAGAGGTAAGAACTCAAGGACAAAATTTTTCTCAAAAAACTAAAAATAGAACTACCCTACGACCCAGCAATTGCACTACTAGGCATTCATCCAAGAGATACAGGTGTGCTGTTTAGAAGGGACACATGCACCCCAATATTTATAGCAGCACTATCAACAATAGCCAAAGTATGGAAAGAGCCCAGATGTCCATCGATGGATGAATGGATAAAGAAGATGTGGTATATATATATATATATATATATACACAATGGAGTATTACTCAGCAGTCAAAAAGAATGGAATCTTGCCATTTGCAACTACGTGGATGGAACTGGAGGGTATTATGCTAAGTGAAATTAGTCACTCAGAGAAAGACAAATATCATACAACTTCACCCCTATGAGGACTTTAAAAGACAAAACAGATGAACATAAGGGAAGGGAAGCAAAAATAATATAAAAACAGGGAGGGGGACAAAACAGAAGAGACTCTTCAATATGGAGAACAAACAGAGGGTTGCTGGAGGGGTTGTGGAAGGGAGGATGGGCTAAATGGGTAAGGAGCACTAAGGAATCTATTCCTGAAATCATTGTTGCAGTAGATGCTAACTAACTTGGATGTAAATTAAAAGATAAAAATAAAATTTAAAAAAAAAGAACAAAATTTTTCTTTCTATGAAAACATTAACATGGATGATATCCACTCTTTTAGGACTTTTATATCAGAAATGAAAATAAAGTGGGCCCCTTCTATTTGTTTGAGTTTTATTGACATTAATTAGCTTATCGATGTAGATTCCATGGCTTTAAAACCTATCAGTTAAACTGAAAGTTCACCCAGGGATCTGAAGAGAAACAAAATTTTGTTCTTACATCATTCTTCCCGGTTTTAAGATGACAAACTGTATATCTTTAGCCCAGATGGGAAGGTCCTCCTGCAGGAACACAGCTTGCTGTTGAGGATGGCTTTCCCATGGCAGTTGTCCTTGGTCCTGGCACTTCCTTTGATCTAACTAAAAAATATTCCCCCTTAGCAAGTATAACCCTTTGCAGAAAAACTACAAAATGATCATTTAAAGTAATTATGAGCTTGTTGTGTTAAATATCATTTACACATAGATCTGCAGTATAAAATACTCTGTAAACCTACACTCCAAATTAAAACAAAATATATCGTGCAGACTCTTTTTAATTTATGGCCAAAAAAAAAATGCAGTTGTTGTGGTGGAATCTTCCCATTTTATTTGATTCCGTAAATGAAAACAAGAGATTTGTCATTAAGTGTTATTGATGATACCCACAGTGTTGGTATGTTTGTCAATTTCATTAACCTTTCAAATTAGGTATTCATAATGTGTTAATTACAGCATAACACATCATTACATTACTCAATGTAATTCCATGGATATTATGTATAGTTGATCATGTTAGAATCTCTTGTCTTTACAGCTGTTAGAAAACATTATACTTTCCAAGATCATTAGGGATGTGTGAATACCAAACAGCTAAATCTACAGCTCAAATAATGGTCCCTGCTTGGCCTTGAATTCTGATCAGGGCATGACTAGACAGTTTCCACCGACGAAGAGCTAAGCTCCCTGGAATGTTTTATATAAGAACTGGAGTGACACAAAGCTGACGGAGAGCTCGAGAATTTGTTTAATTAAATTCGTTGCCTTCAGACTGGCAGTGACAAATTGAATTATAGCTTAGCAAATAGTCACTCCCCCATGCCCTTGGAAGAAAGCATGCTTTCCTACCCCGCGTACGATGGGATTGGCCAGGTGCTTGTTCTGCCAATGGGATGTGCCCCAGCATGAGTAGAACGTGGCCCAGATGGCCACTCCCCATTTAGTAGGGGCCCCAGACTCTCAGAGCAGGACAGCCCCCAAGGCACCCCCCACTCCAAACCCTCACCTACACGTGAGGGAGCATAAATCCAGCAGCTGAAGGGATGCACTTGGGAACAGCCTAGAATGACATCCATACTTTTCTATGAGCAATAATCGCGCCTCGGATAAACCTCATTGGCTATGACACTGCCACCGCGCAAAGCTAACACCCATACTTTTCTACTCCCAGCCCCTTGCTTTGCCTTGAGGAGAAGTTTCAGAAGGTAAACACAATCAGCTTAATAAAAACAAACAAGCAGGGGTCTCGCATCTGGGTTGGAAGATGCAGGAAGTAGAGATTTATTTACCCGTCCAGAGTCCCTAAGTGATCAAGTCCGCTCCGGCATGCTGTCCTTGCCGTGGAGGGACAGTCTCCTAAGGAATTATCAGGTGCTCCTTCTCTTTGAACCAAGAGCCGGCAGGCAGCACAGGGCCCTACAAGGCTTTTATCTCGTTCTCCCACCGGTGATTTGGTTCATCGCTGACAGATGCTGCCCGTGTTTGTTCCTTCACTCTTCATGAAAAATACAGAAGCACCTCGCGTTGACGGAGCAGCCTCGGTGCTTTCACTACCCGGTGACTTTTGCTCGTACTCTGCCGGCCCGCCGGCCGTTCTGTCTCGGCGAACGCGCACTAATTGAAACTCCTCTCTCTGTTCTTTTCCATGCACGTTACCTCCGATCTTGACGACCCCTTGAGATCTTCACTTCGATCCCCCTTTTACAGATGAGGAAGTGGAAGATCAGACATGCACTTTCCCAGGGTCCCAAGTCACCAAATATCGGAACCAAAATCCAAATCCAGATCTAACTTCAAAACATTTCTCCTTTGGGCCAAAGCACACTTTCTTTAATGAAAGAGAGAAAAAAACAAAACAAAACAAAACAAAACAAAAACCCACCACACTTCCCAATAACGGAAGATCAGCAATCCCAAGGAGGAATTTTCTGGAGATGAACCCAGCTGATGTTACTTCTGAAAGCCACGAATACCAGAGGGAAGCTGGTAAATTACAAGGGGGAATTTCACCTGCACTTTACTTAGCGTTATGGTATCACTTATGCTAATGCAGACCTTCCACATTTCCTCTAAAATACAAATCAGAAGGCCCTTTGCAATACCTGAAAATCACCCAGGGCTTTGTCTTCCCATTTCCTGGTCCTTAAAGCACCCCTCTCCCCCACGGCTGCCTGAAAGGTCTCTTTTTGTTATGGCGGTTTCGTAAGAGGCCAAATCTCAGACAGCTATTGAAAGGCTGAGTTAGACAAACAACACCGGTGAAGTTTAAAAATAAAAACTAGGTCAAGCCCGAGATGTTATCATCGCTGCCAGTGAAAGCAGGTTCCTCGCAGCTGGGAGAGGAGACGGCATGGACTCCATGCTACGTTTGCAGACCTCGGCCAACCTTGGCCTGGCGGTAATCAGGGGTGGGCATTTAGTTAATGACGGCCGAGTGCTCTAAAAATCAAAGGCGTAGGGGCGCCTGGGTGGCGCAGTCGGTT